>NC_041396.2:150856745-151089245 GCF_900747795.2 Erpetoichthys calabaricus
TTGTTTCTTCCTTTGAAGAGGAAGATATGTTTGCATTCTTTTAATTGTGAGACTGAACTGTCATCTGTCTTGTCATGGAGCACAGTTTAAACTTTTGAAAAAGAGACAAATGTTTGTTTGCAGTGTTTGAATAACGTTCCTGCTCTCTACAACCTCCTGTGTTTCTGCGCAAATCTGTGACCCAAGCATGACAATATAAAAATAACCATATAAACATATGGTTTCTACTTCGCGGATTTTCTTATTTCGCGGGTGGCTCTGGAACGCAACCCCCGCGATGGAGGAGGGATTACTGTATATATATACACACACACACATATATATACACATACAGATATATACATATATATACATATACATATACACATACAGATATATATATATATATATATATACACACACACATATATATATATATCTCTGTATGTGTATATATATATGTGTGTGTATATATATAATATATATCTGTATATGAATGGAAGAGAATATATATATATATATATATATATATATATATATATATATATATAGCAAAATACCCGCGCTTCGCAGCGGAGAAGTAGTGTGTTATAATATATGTGTATGTGTATATGTATATATATATGACAGCAAGACTTATAACAATGACAACACAATTACCTTGACAATCATGTTACGTTATTTTTAAAATGTTTCCTTTACTTTTTCATAACCTCTTTAACACACTACTTCTCCGCTGCGAAGCGCGGGTATTTTGCTAGTATATATATATATATATATAATATATATATATATATAAATATATATATATACACATACATATACACACATACATGCAGTTTCAATAACATAGAAATCAATATAAACAACATTAACATCATTATCATATGAGAATATGAAGTAATATATAAGAAGCACATTTTCATATAAATATATATTATTAAACAGTAAAATCTTCATCTGTAATGTGCTACCGTGGCTATTCGTTTGTCTGTCCAGGATTTTAAATCACCTGTAGCTCGCAAACCGTTTCACCTATTGACTTGAAATCTGGTACACATATAGAACGTCACGTCTACTCTCCGCTTTATGGGTGATGATTGTATTACTCTTTTTATCCATCCATCCATCCATTTTCCAACCCGCTGAATCCGAACACAGGGTCACGGGGGTCTGCTGGAGCCAATCCCAGCCAACACAGGGCACAAGGCAGGAAACAATCCTGGGTTTTTATCTTTATTTTATTTTATTGTAGAATCAACTCCTATCTGCGCACACCAGGGCGGCCGTGGGCGGATGCGTATGGTGTATTCACTCCACGTTATCGTGCATTGCACTGTCACTGGTATTTTGATAAAAGAATTTGAACAACATATAAGAAGCGTATAAATTATTAAACAGTAAAACATTAACATTTAAGAAGTAAAGTTACATTAAGTACTACTGCAGTGCCTTCGGGTATACCTCATTTTTTGTTTGCTCATTACATGCTTAAATGTATACATTTTTTGGTGCACCTACCCGAGAACACGCGACATATAACCGAGCGTGGGAGAAGCATGGATTTTAAACACGCGTTGAGTTCATCTGCTGGTCTCCCTCGTGAAATAACTGGTAATGTTTGACTAAAATCTACAGCGAGTAAAACGACATTACCTCCTTTTTTTTTTTTACGATCTCTGAGATCTTGCTTTTTTCGGTTCAAGGCTTCATAAGCTCTTTTATGTTCTATGGTGTACTTATCCCAAGCCATCATCTTTGAATGTTGGAAGACTTTTGCCTTGTATGTAGATCGGGGTAATTACATTCATTGCATTCCTAGTCTGAATCACAATCCGATTGTATGGGTGGTTACCTGGCACTGTAGGGTTGCTACCCGTCCTTTAAAATACGGAATCGTCCCGTATTTGAGAATGAAATTGCGCGTCCCGTTTTGAATCAATACGGGACGGAATTTGTCCCGTATTTTTTTTATCATTTTTTTTAAAGCAGCGTCTCATGCAAATCATCCCACACGCATTTTATGAAGATGCCTCCTTTCCTACTTTTGATTGGGTAATACTTGATGCCATCGTTAGTTTGATTGGTCTTTTTAACTGTCCAGTGAGGAGGGCGGGTCTTTTAAGTAGAGTCTGCAAACTGTTGGCACTGGGATGTGGCCCCCGCTGCAGTATGCGTCCCTTATTTTTTTGTATTAAAAGTGGTAACCCTACCTGGCAGGTAACACTTATGTTTGGTCATGAAGTCGTCTAAAATCAGCCATGTACCCTCTTTTAATTGTGAGAAGCAGATATATATAGTCAAATTCTCGCGCTTCGTTGCGGCGAAGTACTGCTTTTAATTTTTTAAGAAGAAAGTAAAACCTTTTTAAACGGATCGAAAATATACCAATAACAATTTGTTAAGAATCTGTTTTTTTGTGAACCGCGCTTTTCACAGCTGTCCCGCTACGGCGTGTGTTTCGTTTATTTGACATTATGTAGATCGTGGTAATTAAATTCATGGCATTCGTTTTCTGAATCACAATCTGACTGTATGGATGGTTACCTGCCAGGTTACGCTTGTGGTTGGTCAGGAAGTCGCCTTACATCCGCCACGTGCCCTCTTTCTGTTCCCAGAAGCTGATCATAGAATGGTTTTAATAGTTTACTTTCAAATAATGCAAAGAGTATGCGACACGTGTTTCTCCTTAATTCTGGGCTCATCAGGCATACACGCTCACTGCATCCCCTCTCGAGAATCGAATATCGTCAGCGCCAGAGTTGAAGCCCCTAACGTTGCGGTCAGCAAGTGGGCTAACATCCGCCATGTGCCGTCTTTCAGTTGCGAGAGGCAGATCATAGAATGGTTGAAACTGTTGCCCCTAACGTTGCGCTACGGCGTGTGGTTCGTTTATACCTCGTGTCTTCTCATTAAACTTTTATCTTGCGAATATGTTATTGCAATCCGCAGCGGGAGCGTTTCTATAAACTTAATTTAAACTTACGTTTTACACCGTGCTTTGTTTCCCTTATGAACATGCTTGTATGCTTCACTCGCTCCCTTCTCAATTGTTTAATGAATTTTTTGTTCTTCGCTGTTTGCGGCTCCTCCTTCATTTGTCCCTACTGCATTCACAGTCTTTTCACGTTATTGCAATCCGCAGCGGGAGCGTTTCTATAAACTTAATTTAAACTTATGTTTTACACCGTGCTTTGTTTCCCTTATGAACATGCTTGTATGCTTCACTCGCTCCCTTCTCAATTGTTTAATGAATTTTTTGTTCTTCGCTGTTTGCGGCTCCTCCTTCATTTGTCGCTACTGCGTTCACAGTCTTTTCACGTGATTACGTGGGAGGCGTGATGACGTGACACTCAACTCCTCCTCCCACTGCCATCGAGCTGCCGTCCATTACAGTATATTGTGAAAAAAGAGGTTCCAGTTATGACCATTACGCGTTGAATTTCGAAATGAAACCTGCCTAACTTTTGTAAGTAAGCTGTAAGGAATCAGCCTGCCAAATTTCAGCCTTCCACCTACACGGGAAGTTGCAGAATTAGTGATGAGTCAGTCAGTCAGTCAGTCAGTCAGTGAGTCAGTGAGGGCTTTGCCTTTTATTTGTATAGATGTTGTTGTTGTTGTTGCAACAGTTATTTCCTGTTTTATCTTTTCATTCACGTTAGTGCATTTACCAACCAATACAATTAAGCTGCAAATGTGACTGTAACCTTGCAACCTGAAACATATATATATATTGTCACATGTGCGAATGCGGGACAGTTTAAAGACTCAGATATTTGTAATTTCCTGCCAGAACATCAGAGGGCACTGTTGACTGATGACTTTTCTCTTCTTCTCACTGCAGACCGGAAGATTGATGACAATGATGGCTCCGATGTCACTGGTGTCCGCCTGCATGGACCCACCTCTTCTTGCTGGGAGCTAATACTACCAGAAGCTCTGCCATCTTGAGCAGTTTATTTTGGAGACTCATATCTATATGACATTTTTCATTTTCTTCTGACATGCCAATACCTGCATTTTACTTATAATATAAAATAAAATCATTAAACTATTTCTGTACACCCATTCACTTGCATAACATTTAATATTTTGTTGTAAAATGCTTATCGAACATTTCATATCAATTTGAGAAAGGTGTTTATCAGTCATCAGAATATTGAATACATTTTGATAAATAGCCTGTTCTTATCAAAATTCTTCTAATATTGTTGTAATATTCTATTTTTCAATCAATATACAAAGAATGTTCACACTGCTCGGTTTCCTTTTATTACTTAAGTGATAAAAGACAACACTCAGACTAAATTATTGTTCTTTGTTCCAAATAGCACCTTAATATTTGTAGTAGTATACAGTACTGTTGGTTAGTTATGTCAATCAGTTAATTTAATACAATTTAAAGCTTCATCTCAAATTTAGTTTTGCTTATTTCTTAATTCTTAGTTAACTCACAGCTTTTTTATACTTTTTTACTCACCTTTCATAACAATAGAACATCCGCATGCATCTTTTCAGTACGATAACGAAGAAGGTATGCAAAGTTTCACTAATAGCTCATCAGTGTATCTTTTGTGCCCTCCAAAATCATAGATAGCCGAAAACATCTTGGGTGATTGTAAAAATAAATAAACTTTTGATATACCACATACAATGTATTTTCACTTTAAATGTTAGCATACAGTACATTTTCAAAAAAAACAAAAAACTTTCCAGGGTCACGCTGCTGTACAACAGAAAGTGCTTCAGTGTTTACTAGGGGAAAGCAAACACATTTTAATCAGCTGGACACATAAAATAATAAATTAAACACAAACTATTTTTGTGGAAATAGTTTAAAATTTAAATCCAAGCCCACATACATATTTCTATGGATATATAAACATTTGTAAATGGCAAAAATCATATCCACTTATTACAAAAGTCTGCACAAGTAGTCAGTACAGATATTTGGCATCTTTTGTAAGTAGCTCCTGCACGCACAGTTTTCTTTAGGTTTTTTTTCTTTTTTGTGTGCAGAGTGAAAGAAACCCAAAGGAATGCTTTCTAAAAGTCGTGCTGCTGCTTGGTATAAAACTGCTGCAGTATTTAATTGTAAAAAGCAGATCAGCACATAAAGTAACAAATGAGGTAAACTGCAGTCAAAATTACGTATTTCATAGAATATGCATTGTCACACACGTGCGATTGGGAGGCAGCTAAAGGGCCTGTAGTTCCACAACAGAGCAGGAGGTGGTGAGGTTCACTGACTTTCCTTCTCAATCCCATGCAGACCATCCACGTGAAATCCTGCACATTTCCGGCGCCGTTGATGAGTTCACTTTCGCTTTCTGGCCACATTGATGACATCACTTCCGGTTCTGACGACATCACTTCCGATCCCGATGACGTCTCTTCCTGCCTTGAACTTTAAAGCCACCATCTTTACAGCCTTAAAATCAGTTCTGTTTTGGACTTGAACCTGAACACAACTCATCGACCAAACCCATTCTGAAGCCAGGGCACAATATATGGGTGGCTGCCCCAAACCTTTTTGATGTCTTCTCGTTATTCTTGTGACAGTATATAAAAGAAAGTTGGCATGATTGACTAATTAAATAATTGTCCACATTAGCAGTCCACAAAAATTTTAGGTGTCTGTTCTGTGCACAAAACAGTCCTACTTCATTCATGTTTAATTTTGTGCATGCTTGTGTCTACTACCACCCTTGTTTTTCTCTTGTTTTGCCTTTTAGAGCCGGGTGACAGCTCCTGTCTCATTTTGTTTAAATTCACGTGGAGAAGGCTGGTCTTTTAAATAAGAAGCTTATTTGACTTTTCCTGTGAAAGGCTGATCGAATTATATCACCTCAGTTGCAGACTGTCTTTTACTGGTAATTGACAGTGATATTTCTCCAAATAGGGAAAATGGAGTGAGTCTTATGATAGTAGACATCTGTTGATCATTCCACCGTGAAACACCTTCAGAGCATTATAAAAGAGAAAGCATTTTGTAAGTAATAATTGTATTTAAAATAATTATATGTGTAATTTATTTTTTCATACCTAAATAATTAATTGCAAAATTACATTACATTATTTTTTGCCTAAAATATATATATTTCTTTTATTTTAGACCTTCATCTCTTAAAACTGGATATGATAAATGGATAAACACTGGATAAAATACTAGTAATTCTGTTACCAGATTTGGATTTAGTACCATCAAATTCATGAAGAGCACCTAATATTTTTGATGGAAGCAATTTTTTTCCTTTCAGACTAGTATTATTTTCTGGAGATTTTGCCTGCAGATGAGAGACAACAATTCACATTTGTGTGGCAGCATTCAATAATGTAAATAACAATAGCAGGAAAGGATTTTTCGAGGTGAAAAGAATGTGAAAATGCTGCCAAGTGCAACATTCACGCCTGTATACCCTTGTACAACAATGTTGCTTGTGGTGGTAATTGGGAGGGTCTTTCATGTGGAAGAGCAATGAAAAACGTCATCATTTATGTTCTTTTAATAGACATTTAGAGTTTACAACAATGTTGGCATTTGCAGTGCAGCTGTTTAGGAAAAGTCAAGGAAAGACAGGAGCATGAGTAGTGATGAAATAATCAAAAATTTAAAAGCACAGCACCTATTGGTGTCAATTATGGCACTTCAGTGATAATCATGTTATGTTTTGTTTCCTCTGCAAATTCCAATTATATGACAAAAACTTAGACAGGAAGACTTTGCCTTGCCCAGATGCCTTCTCAAAATTCAAAATTACAGTCTTAATTTCACTGTTAGATTTTCAGAGTCTTGCCTCCACCACTGTCTTTTTAATTCCTGCATACTTACTCTGCGTTAAGATTGTGAATAATTCTCATCTGTTTTCATATCATCTGGTTTAAAACAGTTGTTATGCAGTTTCCCATTATATTCTCATTTACTGTTATTATTTTTTGCTTTTAATCATTGAAAAAGAAGAAATGTTCCCTGTTGAAATGATTGTTGGCAGCATTCACAGCTCGCATTTAGTCACAGTAGGACATTTCTAGTAGACATTCAAGTTTTTTAACACCTGTGCAGAGTACAATGAAATTCTTACTTGCATGTCTGACCAATACTCAGCAAGTCCCTACTGTCTGGTGCCAAGATCAACAAGTGTTACAAGTCAAATTTATTAGGATTTATAGCAGTAATCCTTTTATATTTTAGAATTGTAAATTTTAGATACAGTGTCTCTTTTCTTTTATTTCTAACTACCATTTGACATGTTCAGCTCTTACTGTATCCTCGCTTTAGCTTTTGTTAGTTCACCTTATTTCTTGCTATTGTTAACTGACTATCATTAGAAAACATCTCTCTATTATAAAAAAAAAAATCTTGGAAGGAAACAAGAACCCTGCGGTGGGCTGGCGCCCTGCCTGGGGTTTGTTTCCTGCCTTGCGCCCTGTGTTGGCTGGGATTGGCTCCAGCAAACCCCCGTGACCCTGTAGTTAGGATATAGCGGGTTGGATAATGGATGGTTGGAAACAAGAACTGTCTCGGAGACACAGGCAGTGAGACAAAAGGATAGCTGCTGTACAGGCTTTTAAATGATCGAAGATTAAGCAAATAGGAGGTATAAAAAAAATGTATTTGTTTCCCATTGTACCACCAAGAGGTGGTATTGGAGAAGCGCGTGCATTTAGCCCCCCTCTTCACAATGCGAGCGGCAGAGACGTGAAGTGGCAAATATGGGAAATATCAAGAAATAAAAAATTTATGAAAATTAATAGTAACATTAAATTTCAGTCATCTACAAATGACATTTAATTATACTTTTCTTTTAGACCAAATTATAGTTCTCCAATGCTTTCCTAAATTAATTGTGTCAGTGAGTTAATGGAATGAATGGATGTCAACTATTTGTTTCAGAATGTCTCTGTTATTTATGGGAGGGAATAATATTTTCCGCAACAACATTCAGTCACTTTTTAACTCATCTGGAATCACCATTCAATTGGAACTGGAATCAACCCATAATCTAAGTGTTATCTTTGACACCAGTATGTCATTTGAAACACATATTACAAAGCTATTCAAAACATGTTTTTTCTGTCTTAAAAATGTTAGAAGATTAAGACATGTTTTTGTAAATATGCAGGATACTGAGAAGTTAATTCATGTATTTATTTCTAGTAGGTGTGACTACTACAATGTGTTATTCATTAGCTGATCTAATTGTTTTTATGCAGGTTTTAGTTAATTTAATTTGCTGCTGCAGGAAGTTTTACAAGATTCAGAAAATATGAACACATAACTGAAATTCTGAAGTCCTTACACTAGTTCTCAGTTAAGCATAGGGCTGATTTCAAAATCCTTCTTTTAACATATACAGCTTTCTTATCTGAATTTATCATTACATACAAACCAGAGCACATGCTGAGGGCACAAGATGTTGGCATACTTTAATTCCAAGGGATTAATTAAATAAAACTGAGAGGTCAAGCTTTTAGTTACAGGGCCCCAAAGTTGTAGAATGGTCTACCTACTAATTTAAGAGGTGCCCTTTCAGTCTCAACTTTTAATCTATGCTAAAGACTCACTACTTTAGTCTAGAATACCCTGATTAGAGCTGCTCATTAGCTGTACAAACCGCACTTCTGTTTATTGGTCATTTGTACAGAAATATAAGTAATACGATATTTATAAACCATTAACTAATCCTTCTCCATTCTGTTTCTGTTCTTGGTATCTGAATGTGGCACTTTGGTGCCACTGCTGTACTGCCAGGCTGCTCTCCTAATTATGAAAAGGGTTATCTCTGATAAACACGCTTTAGAAACATCAAATGGAAAGATTCTCTGTTCAGAGTGAATGACTAGGACAGACCCCACTATAGAAAACCTAGGAGGGGGTAGGTGGCCAGTTGGCCAAGGTCTCCAGGACTGTGAGGGTGTCTAACTTTGTCTTTAACTTTCTCTTTTGCCATTTTAATTTCCACCGTTGTCAATTGACCATAATCCATCAATTTATTGTTGTACAGACATTGTTGCTTCTACTTATGTTTATTCAGTACCTAACTGGTTCTCTATGTGTTTTAACGAGTCTGTCGTTTTATGTGTACTAATTCTGTATTTTGTAATTAGTATAATGTTTACTTGTATTTTAAGTGAGTATTGTTCACACGGCTAGTCGCCTGTGTTCAGTGAAAAACGCTATACAATGATAAGTTGTATTGTCCACTTTCCTCCTCTTCCTCACTACACATGTACAATTAATAGATGTTTAATTGTAAATCTTCATCTGCTGCCTTCCATCTGTTGTGATAGAAGACCTGAGGCCTCATGTATAAACAGTGCGTACACACAAAAATGTTGCGTACTCCCGTTTTCACACTCAAATCGCAATGTATAAAACCTAAACTTCGCGTAAAGCCACACACATTTTCACGGTAGCTCAAACCCTGGCGTATGCAAGTTCTCCACTTGGTTTTGCAAACTGGCAGCACCCCGCGTCAAAGCAGTGCTTTTGTTCTAGTGTGGTTTCCCTTTCTTTTTTAGATCCACATCCCTGACGTGGCTTTATCATATACACTGAAATTAACCGCATATTGTTTAGTAGTTTAAGGCATCTGATTGTAATTAACCTGTAACAATATAATGGTCCACGGAATAACCAAACTATTCCAAATACCATAGCTGCTTTAGTGTTGTTACTCTCACTGCACCTTCATCTTCTTCTTCTTTCAGCTGTTCCCATTGGGGTTGCCACAGCGGATCATCTTTTTCCATATTACTCTCACTGCACCACTCAGAGTATTTATATCATTGTATCTGAGTGTGGAATCACAGCTCTACATCAGCTGATCGAAAAGAGAATTATCGGTATACAGCATCTAGCACACACTGCCTCGGCCATGCTGCCTATTTTAACTGCTCTCATGCAACAAACACTTCAGAGCCTTTCCTGTACTGACCTCGTGGTTCATAAAAAGTTTCATCCCAAGAACTATAAACACAATCAATCAGTCCATCAAGTGCTCCTTGTAAAACTGTTTGTCCTCTTAAGTACAATTACTTCACTGTAAACTTGTGATACAGTTATAATATTGCACAACCTGAGCCACTTTATAAAGAGTGTATTTACATATGATGACAATAACATGCAGCAAAATATGTTTATTATATTATACAGATAAAACTTAATTTAAATAATCTATATTGTTAATAATTAAACATGTGAGGACACGGTGTCACAGCGCTAGCAAGCAGCTGATGCTTCGTTCACGGATTGTTCCTGCCTTGCACTGTATTCTTGCTGGGGTTGGCGCGACACTGGAAGGATAGATGGATAGAATAATTTAACATGTACTATGAAGATATTTCAATGTTCCTTAAAAGTTTTGAAGAATCAGCGTTCTCACCTTACAGATGGCTTAACATCTATTATAGAGCTGATTGTGTGGCGATTGAGTATTTGGAGAAAGAAAAGGAAGGACAGGAATTGTGGGTTAGTACGTTTGAAAGAGAGTATTGCTGCAATAAAATATTTCATCAAAGGTCACGCACGGCGCAGCAAGCATCTTGCGTGAGGCATGAACAATCACTGCGCCACCGTGTTCCCATGTTTAATACATGCTTTAATTCCTATCATCATGAAAATAATATCAAGTATACATCTCAGCATTTAAATTATTCAGAGAGCTGTAATATCATGAATGTAATGGATTCTGTGTCCTGTCGGAGGAAGAGAAAGCCCGTTTAAGAAGCAGGTAGTGATTCACACACATAGAGCACATAGAAGAACACATACAAAACAAAGCATTTAAGCGTTCTACTTTAGTTACGATGGAATTTGAGAAACTAGTAAATTAAACGATTTAAAGATGAAGTTTATGATGTTCTACTTTAATGACAAAATAAACTGTGATTAAAATGGAAATTTCGAGATTAAAGTTGACATTTTGAACATTTTTCCCACTGTGTCCCTATTTTTTTTTCTTTTCTCTGTACCGTAATAAGGTTTCATATGACACTCACACAGTGGGCTACAACTCGCCTTTTCATGGAGACTTTGATATCTGACAACTTCTTTTTTATTTCAGGCACTGTGCAACTTTGTGAACTTGAGCTTTCGAGTTTCTCTGACACTCTATGTCACTCGATCAACTTCCTTTTGTTGTTTATACCACTGTTTAAACCAACAAAAGGTACTTGTTTCCTTGACTCCACTTGGTATTCGCTGAAATTCTTCTATTATCCTCCATGCTTTTGCCATTGTCTTTTCAAAGACCGCTGAGCTTAAGGGCTATTTATATTGATTTGCTTATTCAAAGAGGTGTAATTCTGGGAGGAGTTTGGGGAGTGGCAGCAGGTGTGTGCACGTGTGTTACTTTTCACGCTGACCGGGATTTATGGAGCGGAAGAACGTGGAAGTTGGCGAACACACACATTCATGCATCTGGATTTTTTTGTGCGTACGAACATTTCCGCTTTTGTCCACACACCATGTGTTAGTGTGAATTCTATGCATGGTCTTAATTCATGAGGCCCCTGGTCAGGACTACAGTAGAGTTGCAAGCAGTATGCACTACTATTTAAAACTTTGAGACCATACCAGCACTACTTAGCCACCATTAATAAGGGGATTAGTAGTAAATAAGGGTACATATATGGGTAAAGCAGGAGTGTGCCTTCATGAGAAATGTAATACGTTCTCCAAAGATATGAGGGTGCAGTTTGACCTAAGGTTTTACAGAGTTATCTAAACCTCTTCTATGGAAGAGTGTGCTGCCAGGGCAGCAGTTGGAGGGCCAGAATTAAATATTCCCAGAGCATTGTAGTTGAAAAATGAAAGTATGAGCATGAAGTGTGTCAGAAATTAATCTATATGATTGGTAGTACTAAGGGTAAACCCTTTTTCATAGAGTACAGGACATTATATTGTGCAGATGACTTGTAGTTTTCCTGGCTGTTTAATAAGAAGCTAGGATCTAGGGTTAAAGGGATATCCCTGGAAATAGTGTCTGGCCAGGGCTTGAAAAGTCTTCTCTAGTCAGTCTATTATTGAGGGAAGCATTGCATAAGCACATTGCACTTGATAAACATGAATGGTCTAGTTTGCATCCAGGAAAGTAGAATAAACAGCAACACCCCAATCCTTATAAAGGAAGCACTGTGGGGACGTGTTGAGGTAACAGTTCTTCTGTAGCAGTTTCTTTGCTACAGTGAATGTTGACAGCTTTGGTCACACCTCCTGTTGTTCCCTTTAATAGTGTCCCCATAGGTACAGTAGAAGAGTCACGTCATTGACACATATATCTTTAACATTCAGTGCCATAGCCCAACATTCTGAAATATAAACAATGTAATACAATCTCATTCTTCCACCTATTCTACAATACAAAAAGAGATCACTCTCCAGACCTCTATGGAGACCTAGAATAATAATAAGGAGTCCTAACATTCGTAACATTTCTTAATCTACATCAGTGTTACAGGTTGCCAGACAATATCCTTAAACCACTGAGTTTAAGGCAGGAACCAGCCATGGATGAGGTTCCACTCCATCATGTAGCCCACCCATCTGTGCAACAACAAAGTGACAATTTAAACCTGCCAGTAAACCTAATATGTACATCTTTGAGGGTTTGGAAAAAACCTGGAAAACGCAGAGAAAAATTGACACAAGTACCTCTGTCTGTCACATTTTTGTCATTTTTCTTAACTCTCCTAGCTTCTATGAATGACATTAGAAAGGATCATACACTACAAAGAGACAGCAGTCCATAAAAGAAAAGAAAGTGCATACTGACAAACAGCATGTAGCCAGAAATTTCAAAATATCTTCCAAAATAGCCACTTCTAATTGCTTCATTTATGAGCTGTGCACTTGGAGAGTGATCAATATTTAGCTGAATTTGGTTACAAATAAAATGTAATAAAATAATAGGTCACAGAGCAGCCCGGAAAATGGTTTATTTTCAGACAAGGTAGCTAAGAAAATCCCCTTTTAATATTTTTTAAAAGATGACTAATACTTAGAGCTATATTTTTGTGTACTGAGTTTTAAGGAATTACTCAGTGTATTTGGCTCTGACTGGATTTTTTGAAACACTTTGTACTCATTATTTGTATGCCTGTTGCTAGTGATGTGTGCGTTCTTTGTATCGTTAGCTCAGTGTTTTTGTCTTTAATTTGATGGTCGCAGAACAGCTTGATTAATGTATTTATTTTTTGGCAGTTCTATTACCCCTGCTGGTGGGGAGTGAGAGAGAAACAGAGAGAAAGAGACCTGAAGGATGTGGTGAATGAGGTTACATTTTTATATATACAAATTCTTCAGCAGGGACCCATATGTTTTATTTCTGTACAGTAACAAGAGCCTAATATAGATTTCATGTAAAAACATTTTGAAGAGTTAACCTTAATTGCAGGGTGAATAAAATGGCAAGTTTGCTTACATAAGTTTAAATAAAAGCAAAACAATTTTAATAGGCACAAATGAGACTGGAATGTGGTCTTATACCACTCTGCCATTACTCATGTCTCTCGTTTTATTGGGCTTTTGATCTCTAACTACAGTTCACCTTTCTAATTCAACCAGCAATCTCCAATTAACAGATTAAAATAATTATCAGATACAGTGTATAGAAAGATGAAGAAATTTCCTTATTGAAATATAGTGTATATATCTCTAGAACAAAGAATAGCCATTCTTTCTATTTTCTTATTTTGCATTTGTTTATTATTTTTAATAAAGTTTGTTTTGAAAATTCTAATATAACTTCAAAAATGACTTGCATGTTGCAACTGGTAAGAAATCACTCAGGGCCCCGTCCTTCTCTGTTTCACGTCTTCACACAGACAAACCCAACACTTCCACGTCAGTAGGCTGAAGCTTATCCAGCTGTTCTAAAGGAGCACAATATGGGGTAGAAAATCACGCTGGCCATTACAAAGTTGGAACATGTAAAGAATGTCTCTGCTCACATTGAATGAGCACAGTCTCCCAAGAAATAAGAGCCTGCTCTGCCCTTTCTTTATAGTTCCTCTATGTTTTAAGACCAGTCCAGTGTCATTGAAGTCAGTCAGTCATTGTCCAACCCGCTATATCCTAACACGGGGTCACGGGGGTCTGCTGGAGCCAATCCCAGCCTGCACAGGGCGCAAGGCAGGAACAAACCCCGGGCGCCAGCTCACCACAGTGTCATTGATGTGAACCACCCAATTACTTGTAGCTGTGCATCACCTCCACATTCACTCCCTGAGTAGAGTAAAGGGTAGAGGCTCTTTAGTGCAATGAAAATCAATAACCAGTTCCTTGGTTTTGCTGATGTTAAGTTACAGACAATTCTCTTTGACAAGGAAAGAAAGTTTTTCACCTGTTGCTGTCTCGTCCCACTTTTCAATACACCCCATTAGTGCAGAATCATCAGAGAATTTCTGAAAAGTGACATGACCTGGGGTTATAGTTAATGTATAGAGGAGTACAAGGTGAAGAAAAAAATAGACAGGACTGTTCCTTGTTGTGCTCCAGTGTTGCTCAGATCTACATCAAAGACACAATCCTTGAGCCTAATGTGCTGCAGTCTGCCTAACAGATAGTTCATTATCCAGGACAACATAAGCTCAACTACCTGCATACGAGTATCTCTGAGCTTACCCCTTAACGGAGATGGCTGGATTGTATTGAAGGCACTAGAGCAATCAAAAAGCCTAATCTTCACAGCACTGCCAGCTTTATCCAGGTGAGAATAAGCCTTGTGGAGCAGATGGATAATTGCTTCCTCCACTTTATTCTTTGTTTGATAAGTAAACTGCAGTGGGTCCAGGAGGTCTACCACAAGAGCACTCCAGGACCAGCCTCTCAAAGGTCTTCCTGATGTGAAACTTAAGTGCCACTGGTTTGTAGTCATTAGGTGAAGACGCACCTGCCTTCTTTGCAACAAGAAAAATGCAGAATGTTTTACACAGCACCAATACTTTCTAGATCCTTAGGGATAGACTGTACAGGTGACAGAGGACACCACAAAATTGGTCAGCACAGGCCTTAAGAACTCGTGGACTGAATCCATCTTGTCCTGCAGTTTTTCCTGTGTGTAGCCTCCTCAGTTTTCTTCTTAAGATGCTGGATCCATAACACTGTGGGGCTACATACCACAATACCATCCTTCCCATGCAAAGTAATGTTCAGTTATTTACTTCATAGTGAAATGTGTATTAATTTACTATTATGTGATCATCACATTAAAATATGGCAGTTAAAAATAATTTATTTACATTCATGCATATTGTTATTAAAAAGTGTATTTCACAAAAATGTTTTTCCTTAACTCAGTACACACTGTAATGTATCTGTATGCAGTTCAAGTGCATATCCTGTCAGTATTTGATCAGAGTTTTCACATGCTCCCTTTGTCTGTGTGGGTTTTCTCTGTTATTCTGGTTACTTCCCACATTTCAGAGGCATGCAAGTGAGGTTGACTGAAATTTATATGAATGAGCTGGGCTTGTGCATGTCCGCTGTGCTGCATTGACTTCTGGTCCAGGGCTGGTTTCTGCCTTGCATTTGATGTTCCTGAAATATGCCCTGGCTCATTCCAAACATGTAATAGAAAAAGGGGTTTTAGAAAATGATCTTAAAACATTTAAGCTGTTTAATGGCTGGTATTATATTAAACAAATAGATGAACCACAATTTGGTTATGCTGTCAGACAGAGGCATACCTTTATGGGTAATTTTGTAACAGTTTTTGAAAAGTGAATGTTTGTTTCTTACACTTTTGAAAGGATCAAAGCTTAACAAATATTATGCTCTAGAAATTTGCACAATTTATCCCCACTTGTAAGATATGGCATTATAATATGTTCAAAAGATGATAAAGAACCATGACTAGTTTTCTTAAATCCAATTGGAGTCATATTGTGCTGTATAATAGTGAGATCTAGACACCTAAAATGGATACATACAAGGGATATTGCTATATATTAGAACATTAGAACAATCTAGACGAGAACAGGCCATTCAGCCCAACAAAGCTCACCAGTCCTATCCACTTAGTTATAAAAGTCCCTAAAGTCCTATTGTCTACCACACTACTTTGTAGCTTATTCCCTGTGTCTATGGTTCTCTGTGTAAAGAAAAACTTCCTAATGTTTCTGCAAAATTTACCCTTAACAAGTTTCGTACCGTGTCCCTGTGTTTTTGATTAACTCATTTTAAAATAACAGTCTCGATCCACTTTACTAATTCCCTTCATAATTTTAAGCACTTCAATCATGTCACCTCTTAAAGTGAAAAGACTCAGCTCTTTTAATCTTTCCTCATAATTCAACCCCTGTAGCCCTGGAATTAGCCTAGTTGCTCTTCTCTGGACCTTTTCTAGTGCTGCCATATGCTATATATGTGTGAATCTTAAGTTAAACCAATGTCTTCTGCAGAACTGATTTTATTAAATATATTGTCTTATCATTGTGTTTACTTTTTTCCTACATGCATAACAAAAGAAAGGCAAATAGGGCAGGCTGTGAAAGCTTTCTATTTCTGTTTTGAGCATTTATTTTTCATCTAGGCAAAATATTGAACCAACACTAAAGGTTTCCTTACAAATATGGAATGTGCTGCGTGAAAGTGTACATTAAAAGTTATTCCTTTGAAGATCACAATATTAAACTACCATTTATATCTTGGAGTTACTTATTGGTTATAAAACTAAGACTTTTTTTTACAGCTCAGAAGTGAAAATAGACATAGTCTGTCCACAATGTGTTGCTCTTGGTTTGGATATCCAGCTGTTTGCCATATCCATGTGCTGCCTCTGAAACAAACAAGGAGAAAAAATGCAGAATGTGCCAAAGTACGTTGGCATGCTGTGTGAAATGCCATTGAAGCCCAGAATATTATTGTATTACATTAGTGCCCCGTGTAAATGAAAAGCCGCTGGTGTACCTCTTTTTTAAATGTAATCTAGATAAGGAGAAATGTTTTGGACCCTTCCTCAAGCTCTGCAACTATCAATAAGAGCCACTTGCTTCTTAATTTTTGATAATCGTGATATTAACTAAAGGACAATATGAAGATATACAACAAAAAACATAATTACCTGTAACTATGAAAAGTAACCAGAAGTTGGGCTACTGCAACTGAATTAGCACATCCAAGATTTCATTAAGTAGTATTCAAATGATATTTTTCCATGTAAATGAGAATAATGTTAGAAATATGCAATATTACTTTGTATGCCTAATAATCATATAGTTGCTTTGCATATTTTTGCTTCTCTTACATGTTGACAGCAGACTGTAGTGAGTCCTGTACCCGTGTTTCAACTCTTCTAAAGGGGTTTTGACAGACATTTCTAATTCTGCCTACTTTGCGGTATGACACAACACCTGCAGTTAATATCTGGTAATGTGAATATAAGAAAATATCTGACTACTTCACCCACTAACTAGATTAAATCTTTCTTAATTGCCCCTTGTTTGAACTTAACATAACACATTGATATATGCAGTACTGTAATAATGAAAGCATGAAAAAAATCAGTGGCAGATTCTACAGAGATTTGTCTAATTACAAGCTAAATTGTTCCCACATTGGAAATTACATGCATATAATGCCTTTCGGGGACTAGAGTATAAGAAGCTTTTCAAGGTCAGCCAAACCTCTGCAGAACAAGTGCCTCCTTTTAAGTAATTTTATACAGTATCCTTATAATCCTTTGGGATAGCTTAAATGTACCTTGTGCTTTTTCGCACTGTTAATTCACTTTGTAAAGTAGTACTGGTGATCCTTTTTATTCTGATGAAGCATGTGAAAAAAGCTAATACAGTCAGATGCAAATCACCCTACAAATGGAGTAAAGAGGAAAATATTATTTAAAGATCAGTATCTAAAATACTCATATATTGAAAATACAGGCATTGACATTTGTCAAAAATTAGCAGTGTGAGTTTGATTTTATTCCATTCATCCATCCATTATCAAATCTGCTTCTCCTGATTCTGTTTTTATTAACTCTTAAGGTCTTCCCTGGCAATTCATAATTTCACTTTCTTTTATACTAAGCACTGTCACATACGTGCACATGGGAGTCAGCTAAAGGGCTTGAGTAAGGGCAATTCCGAATCTGACTGGGATGTGGCAGAGTGCACTGACTCTTTTTCTCACTTTATTCACTTGCCAGTCTGGGGCACCCCGAGGTGGATATCGGGGCTCTGCCTTCACAGGGAGGCGGGCACTCTCATCCGAGAGAGCATAATAAGCCCCCTTCGTCTCCCCCATCCAGAGTAGCCCAATTGTGTGAGCCCCTCCCGCACACTCCCTGCCCAGATTAGTTTTCCCGGTTAAGTGTACGGGGAGCAGAGCCCGTACTGGGTCGCTCCGAATCACGGGACTCCCTCCCCACCTGGAAACTCGCCCACGGTACATTCCCACCTGGGTAAGTTGCAGGTCCTGTCCCCTTCTCCTCTGGGATCCAACCATCCTGCCGACTACGCCAATGTCACAAACTCCACAGAGCCATAGCAAGGTTTGGGGCAGCCACCCGTATATTAATTTCCTGGCTGCAAAAGTTGCAAAAATAAATGACAGCACTGATGTGAACAAACCGGAGTCCAAAACAGAACTGAGGGAATAGGGGAAAGGTGGAGGCTTTTAAAGGTCAGGATAGGAAAGTGATATCAAAGGGGCCGGGATCAGAAGGGTCTTCAGCCATAGGCTCGAGCCCGGACGTGACATCAAGGGAGCCGGTAAGGCCTTCCTCTATAGGTCCAGACCCGGAAGTGACTTCAACAGGGCCAGGTGGAACTTCCCGTGAATGGTCTGTAGGAAAGCGAGAAAAAGAGTCAATGCACTCTGCCACATCCCGGTCAGATTCAGAATTGCCCTTACTCAAGCCCTTTAGCTGCCTCCCATGCACACATGTGTGACAGCACATATATATACAAAAATATATTCATCTTTCTGTTCCTAGAAGTAAGAAGTCTGAGTCAGGTTTGTAGCAAAGAATTTCAAGGGGACACAGGAGTAAATTGAACCTGTGACTTGAACTTTAGCATACTTGATTGCTTTTGCTTTCTTTCTCCATTGTAACGCAATCCCAAGCAGAGACAGTGAAGAAGTTATAGGACGATCTACCAGAGACATTACTGTCAGCATACCTGCAGTCTGATGACATGGAGGAAGTGAGTAGAGTGATGAACTCACATTTTTGACATTACTTATCTAACATGTTTCATTTTTGGAATTGTACTTTTTAAAATTGTTTCAATAATTTCAACATTCTGTTTATTTTTTACAACGTAATCATTGCTGCTGTTTTGTGAGTATACAATTGCTATGCCTGTTTTTACTTGACAAAGAGATCATGTGCCACAGTTGTTATGATGCTCCACTTATTTAAGTCCAATAAATCTTGGGTTTTTGTTTTCCCAATTATCGGTTTTGCTTTGACCACTCCATAGAATTAAGAGATCACAGGAGTTATTTTCCACAGTATGGAGTCTAACCATATGGAGGAAACAAAGTGGAGCAGGCAAGTCTGTTGTCTTTAAACTAGCTGGAGTCACAAATGCCAAAATAATTTAGCAAAAAAAGCATCAAAACCAATATACTATACTAGAAGTGTAGTCAATAAAAAAATAAAATATCCTAAAACTGTGTTTCTTTCTCCTGACTAATGTGGCCATCTTATCTAGGGTGACATGAAAGTGTCACAAGCCACAGCCATGTGGCAAGAAATGGGTGCTGAAGTCATAAAAAACATTACCAATGTTAACAGGAAATACCACAAAATGGTGGCAAAGAAAGCCATCCAAAATGATATTCAGATGGCATTCATCATTATAATGATAAAATGAACCATTAAATACACACAAAAATACCTAAAAGTAAATAAATCAGATTAGATAGACTTTATTAATCTCAAGGGAAAATTTACGTTCATGCAAAAGCATATAAAACAGATACAGACTTACAGGACAAATGATATAATAAATAAATAAAAAATGTAATGAATAAATAAACGTATATTGTGCAGAAATAGCGAAATAAATGCAAATTAACTTAACCCTTAAACTGCCACATACTTGGGAGTTAATGCACCCCTGGACGCCAAATACTTTTTTGCTGCACTTTTTAAGGAAATGCCATAATTCACCAAGAAAAAGTGAAATTTTAATGGAACACATTTTTTTTCATGCAAAGAGCATCACAATTACTGCAACACTGATCATTTTACACACTGCCAATTAACTGTAAAAACTATTAAAAAAAACTACTGCAACAATCCATTATTATATGTATAAGGCGAAACTGACGCCATTGATGAAATTCAGTAAATCACTGAGCCAACTGCACTTGAACTGGCTGCACGCAAGCACAGAGAGGCCAGCGCTGATACTTGCAGGCCAGTCTAGTGCAGAGGCTGAATCCCAGGGACATTGATGATGCAGTGCTGCAGGGAGCGGCAGTGGTCATGAGCTGGTTGCTCAACGAATGTATGGCACGGACTGATCAGCTCCAGCGTGCTGGAAAATTGCTTTGGGATCCGACTATAGCCGACTGTGCCATCAACGAATGTACATCACCAAATATACTCGGCTCAGGCATGCTGGCAAATTGCTTTGGGAACCGACTATAGCCAATTACGGCGGTTTAAGAGTTAAACAGTATAAGCATTTAGTTTGGGAAGTCAGCAGGAAGCATTTAATTGACTGATAGCAGTGGGCAGAAAAGATCCTCAGAGGCATTTCTTAGCACACCGTGGTGGAATGAGCCTGCAGCTAAAACTGCTCCAAGAAAGCACCTCCTGGAGGGGTTGGAGAGGATTTTACAGGATGGCACCCAATTTTGCAGCCATTCTCATTTCTACAACAGCTGCCATTTTGTCCAGGATTGGCTCTGTGATGGAGCAGGCTTTTTAAATGTTTGTTTAGGTGTTTTATGTTGTTAGAACTCAAGTTGCTTTTCCAGGAGACCACAGTGTAGAACAATACACTGACTACAATGTACTGGTATAACATCTCCACCAGCTTGCTGCATATGTCACAACACTTGAATCTCCTCATTAAGTACAATTTATACTGGCTCTTCTCATATAGTTCCACCGTGGTCTCAGACTAGTCTAGTTCGCTGTTCATTATTACCCCAAGATACTTGTTTTTCTGTAGCACCTCCACTTCCACCCACTGGATGATGACTAATCTCAGAGATTCTTAAACACGCCAGAAGTCCATCACCAACTCTTTTGTCTTGCTGATGTTAAGATGCAGGTGGTCTTCTGCACCAGAAGACAAGTTCCCCCACATGCCTCCTGTACTCCAACTTGTCTCATTATTAATGCAGCCTTGCATGGCTGCAGCCAAGTTGTTTGTAGTTGTTTCATGGGTTGATTCAAGTGACATGTCATCACTCCCAGTTTATTTATGGCTGCACACAGTTTCAAGGATCCAAGCTTGTGGATATTTGGAAACAGCAACTTAAAATGCTTCAACATTTGAGGTCAGGGATTGCTTTATGCTAGTTTTGATTTTCAATTGATTTTCAATTTCTGCTCCAGGCTTTTTGACAACTGATTTTGGTATTTACCTTTGGCTTTCTCGTTTGCTAGACAGTTTGCTCTCCTGAACATGGCCTGCCTTTTGACTACAATGTTTTCCTTCATCTTTGAATTCAATTCAGTGTCTGGTCAATTCTTTCATCAATTTTTCCAGTATACAATTTTTTTTATTACAAAAAGTGGTATTGTGCATGTTCTGTTATCCAAGTGTTGCTTATAAGTCAAAGAAACACATGGAGCAAAAGTACATTCTAGTGTGAGGACTTTGAAAATTTAGCTTTAACTTTGATTCTGGCTTTGCAGTTTATTTTTGGGGCACAATTTTGATGGAACTTTTGGCACAGACATTTGCTTTCTGGCTATAATTTTGTATTATTCCTCTGTAATATTCCATCCCCCAGTTGCATTTTTTCACTCCAAAAACTGTCACAAATAGTTCTCTGAAGGGAGTTTATAACAGGGACACGATGACAAAGAAAATTAATAATTAGCACTATTTGCAAAGAGGTTACAATATCAGCTTCCAGGAGTGCATTATGGTGACTAACCTATGCTACTCTTTAAAATATAAATAGGGAGCCCATGTGGTTCCTCCCTAGATGTCTTACAAATTTGTTCACACTGTGTTTAAGGTCAGACTTTTACCTTCAGCATTGTGGTGTAGTGTTGGATTATTCTGGTTAACCATAGATGGACTTTTCACCACATTCCAGATTGGGATATTTATCAAATCACGATTACCAACACTAAGTACTGGTATCACCTTCATTTTTAGTAAGGTGCACTTGCACACCAACACAGGTCGGGCAACACAGAGACCGAAAATTATATTGGAACATGTAAATAATACACCAGAAAATGTTCACAAAAATAATACATTTGTCATCATATTCAATTAAACATGTGAAACACATGCTGTTCATTAACAGTCTTCTTCTTCTTCTTTTGGCTGCTCCTGTTAGGGGTTGCCACAGCAGATCATCTTCTTCCATATCTTCTTGTCCTCTGCATCTTGTTCTGTTACACCCATCACCTGTGTGTCCTCTCTCACCACATCCATAAACCTTCGCTTAGGCCTTCCTCTTTTCCTCTTCCCTGGCAGCTCTGTCCTTAGCATCCTTCTCCCAATATACCCAACATCTCTCCTCTGCACATGTCCAAACCAACGCAATCTCGCCTCTCTGACTTTGTCTCCCAACCGTCCAACTGGAGCTGACCCTCTAATGTACTCATTTCTAATCCTGTCCATCCTTGCCACACCCAATGCAAATCTTAGCATCTTTAACTCTGCTACCTCCAGCTCTGTCTCCTGCTTTCTGGTCAGTACCACCGTCTCCAACCCATATAACATAGCTGGTCTCACTACCGTCCTGTAGACCTTCCCTTTCACTCTTGCTGATACCCGTCTATCACACATTACTCCTGACACTCTTCTCCATCCATTCCACCCTGCCTGCACTCTCTTTTTCACCTCTCTTCCACAATCCCCATTACTCTGTACTGTTGATCCCAAGTATTTAAACTCATCCACCTTCACCAGCTCTACTCCCTGCATCCTCACCATTCCACTGACCTCCCTTTCATTTACACACATGTATTCTGTCTTGTTCCTACTGACCTTCATTCCTCTCCTCTCTAGAGCATATCTCCACCTCTCCATGGTCTCCTCAACCTGCTCCCAACTATCACTACAGATCACAATGTCATCAGCATCGTCTGTCAACCTGTCCATCACCATTGCAAATAAGAAAGGGCTCAGAGCTGATCCCTGATATAATCCCACCTCCACGTTGAATGCATCCGTCACTCCTACCGCAGACTTCACCACTGTCACACTTCCCTCATACATATCATGTACAACTCTTACGTACTTCTCTGCCACTCCCGACTTCCTCATACAATACTACAGCTCCTCTCGAGGCACCCTGTCATATGCTTTCTCCAGGTCCAAAAAGACGCAATGCAACTATTTCTGGCCTTCTCTAAACTTCTCTATCAACATCCTCAGAGCAAACATTGCATCTGTGGTGCTCTTTCTTGGCATGAAACCATACTGCTGCTCATTAATCATCACCTCACTTCTTAACTTAGATTCCACTACTCTTTCCCATAACTTCATGCTGTGGCTCATCAATAATATTCCCCTGTAGTTACTGCAGTTCTGCACATCCCCCTTATTCTTAAATTTCAGCACCAGTACACTTCTTCTCAACTCCCCAGACATCCTCTCACTTTCCAAGATTCCATTAAACAATCTGGTTAAAAACTCCACTGCCATCTCTCCTAAACACCTCCATACTTCTACAGGTATGTCATCTGTACCAACGGCCTTTCCATTTTTCATCCTCTTTATAGTTGTCCTTACTTCCTCCTTGCTAATCCGTTGCACTTCCTGATTCACTATCTCAACATCATCCAACCTTTTCTCTCTCTCGTTCTCTTTATTCATCAGCCTCTCAAAGTACTCTTTCCATCTGCTCAACACACTCTCCTCATTTGTGAGTACATTTCCATCTTTATCCTTTATCACCCTAACCTGCTGCACATCTTTCCCAACTCGATCCCTCTGTCTAGCCAATCAGTACAGGTCTATTTTTCCCTCCTTAGTGTGAAACCTCTCATATAACTCATCATACGCCTTTTCCTTAGCCGTCGCCACCTCTCTCTTCACCCTGCGCCTTATCTCTTTGTACACTTCTCTACTTTCTGCATCTCTCTGACTATCCCACTTCTTCTTTGCCATTCCCTTTCTCTTTATACACTCCTGTATTTCCTCATTCCACCACCAGGTTTCCTTTTCCTCCTTCCTCTTTCCACGCCAAGCAGCCATCTTGCTGTCACACTTACTACATCTGCTGTAGTTTCCCAGCTGTCTGGTAACTCTTCACTGCCACCCACTGCCTGTCTCACCTCCTCCCTAAACTCAACCTTGCAGTCTTTCTTTTTCAACTTCCATCATTTGATCCTTGGCTCTGCCCTCACTCTCTTCCTCTTCTTGATCTCCAACGTCATCCTACAGACCACCATTCTATGTTGCTTCTTCTTCAATCTCCTTCAGATCAACTCTTCTGCATAGTCTCCACTGTTCCCTTCACCAACATGCTCATTGAAATCTGCTTTAATCACCACTTTCTGTCCTTTGGGTATACTGTTCATCACTTCATCCAGCTCACTCCAAAAATCTTCTTTCTCACCCATTGCACACCCAAATTGTGGTGCATATGCACTAATAACATTCATCATCACACCTACAATTTCCAGCTTCATAATCATTACTCTGCCTGACACTCTTTTCACCTCCAAAACACTCTAGACATACTGTTTCTTCAGAATAACTCCTACCCCCATTTCTCCTCCCATCCACACCATGATAGAACAATTTGAATCCACCTCCAATCCACCTGACCTTACTCCCCTTCCATTTAGTCTCTCTGCACGCACAATATATCAACCTTCCTTCTCTCTATCATATCTGCTAACTCACTCCCCTTACCAGTCATGCTGTCAACATTCAAAGTTCCACTCTCTTTACTTTCCTCCTCTCCCTCCTGCCTCCAGACATGTCTCCCCCCTCTTCTTCTCCTTCTTCTTCTTCGTCCAACAGTAGCCCATTTCCACCAGCACCCTGTTGGCTAACAGTATTGGTGGCGGTCGTTGTTAACCCGGGGGCTTGACCGATCTGGTATGGAAAATTTGTATTATTGTCCGCATATTGATTTGGCAAAATTTTACACCGGATGCCTTTCCTAACGTAATCCTCCCCATTTATCCAGGCTTGGGAGTATCACATGTGTTGGCAAATTTTGTTTTTGTTCATCATTTGGATTGTAGATTTAAGACTGGGGCGGCACAGTGGCGCAGGTGGTAGCGCTGCTGCCTCGCAGTTAGGAGACCCAGGTTCGCTTCCCGGGTCCTCCCTGCGTGGAGTTTGCATGTTCTCCCCGTGTCTGCGTGGGTTTCCTCCGGGCGCTCCGGTTTCCTCCCACAGTCCAAAAACATGCAGGTTAGGTGGATTGGCGATTCTAAATTGGCCTTAGTGTGTGCTTGGTGTGTGGGTGTGTTTGTGTGTGTCCTGCGGTGGGTTGGCACCCTGCCCAGGATTGTTTCCTGCCTTGTGCCCTGTGTTGGCTGGGATTGGCTCCAGCTGACCCCCATGACCCTGTGTTCGGATTCAGCGGGTTAGAAAATGGATGGATGGATGGATGGATGGATGGATTTAAGACTGTTCTTTTCAAACAGGAACTGAAACACGCTTATTTTTAAAAATAATAGTGCCTATTTACAGAAGATGTATATACAGTAAACTCTTGATTATCTGTCACTCAATTATCCATCATTCTCTATTAATCATCAGGGAAAAAAAAAATTGTGCACACTGAAGTCTACCTATTACTGTACTACTACTGCCGGCACATAGTGTTCTTCCCTAACACCACATGTCATGCCACATTTTGAAATCACACTGTCAGTTACATAACTTCAGTTTTAATGGTGTCTCGTAGCTTTTCTCTTTTGTTACACTTAATCTGCTATACATTGTTATGGCCAATAAACATACATGTACGCTTGTGGTGTTGGAATTTCACAAAAAATTGAAATTATTAAACATTTACGAAATGACAAAAGTGCTTCAAGTATTGCTTCGATTTATTTTGCAAGCAGAACAACAGTGAATGATATAAAGCATGATGCTGACAAAATTGAAAAACGTGTGGAAAATGGAAACCACTAACAGTATTATTATTCTGTATTAATGTTAATGTTCTCCTGTATTGTAATTTTCTTTTTAAATTCTGTTATATTATGTTTTGTTAATATATTGTGACATGCAGGCAGCTTGTGATGCCCTGTGCGGGAGCAGAAAGCGTGTAATGAGTGCTGTAAGTGATGGGACTGGGTAAAGGGCTTCTGTTCTATAAGGGGCAGACATTCTTCTTAGGAGATGAGTGTCAGGAGAAAAAGGAAGGTGCGGCGGAAGGAAGTTTTGAGTAGGGAGTCAGGAGACAATAAACAGGAGTGCTTGAAGTATAAAGACAGAATGTGAGTGCAGGAGATAAACTGATTGGTAGGGAAAGCTTTCTTTTATTGTTTTGGAGGTGTGCTTCGCAACCCAAATAATGGAGTATAAGATGGGGACACTGTTTGTTACGGAATGAAGACTCCAAGTAAAACATAGAAAACTCCAGTACCCCTGAGTTGTATGCTGTTTGTTACAATATTATATGAATTAATTTTGTTAATACAGTGGATCCCTCGGTTCACGACCATAATTCGTTCCAAAACTCTGGTCGTAAACCAATTTGGTCGTGAACCAAAGCAATTTCCCCCATAAGATTGTATGTAAATACAATTAATACCGTTCCAGACCATACGAACTGTATGTAATATATATATTTTTTTAAGTTTTAAGCACAAATATAGTTAATTAAACCATAGAATGCACAGCGTAATAGTAAACTAAATGTAAAAACATTGAATAACACTGAGAAAACCTTGAACAACAGAGAAAACTAACTCTGCAATAGTTCGCGCTATAGCGCTACCATCCGCTGGCTAAAAACACTTTTTTTAAATGAGTTTTAAGCACAGGGAAAAAAATGAACATTTGAAAAAATCCGTAATTTAATAAACAACCAAGAAAAGTAACATTGCAACAATGCACGCTACGAACCAATCGCTATAAACAGAAGTGAAAACAAAATCAAGCCCAGTGCATTCTTTAACTGCCTTCCTACCTTATGCATCCAGCTCTCTCTCTCGCGCTGTCTGTGTGAGTGCGTCTCTCTCTCTCGCGCGCGCTGCCTGTGTGTGTGCGTCTCTCTCTCTCTCGCGCTGCATGTGTGTGTGTGTGTGTTTCTCTCTCTCTCGCGCTGCCTGTGTGTGTGTGTGTGTCTCTCTCTCTCTTGCGTGCCTGTTTGTGTGTGTCTCTCTCTCGTGTGTGTGTCCTTGCTCTCTCGCTCTCTCTCTCTCTTGCTCGCTGCACAGGAAATGCACAGGAGAGACTGAACATGTACAAAACCGAAAGGGAAACTGGCTTGTTCGTATACCGAGTGAGTGGTCGTGAGCTGAGGCAAAAGTTTGGCGAACGTTTTGGTCGTAAAACCGTTTTGTACGTGTATGAGACGTTTGTGAACCAAGGTTCCACTGTACTATATTATAGCTAATTATTGTTAATATAGTTTTGTTTTGCAAATAAATACAACAGTTCACTAAACTAAACTTCTAAGTATCATTTTTAAAGTAGCTGTTCTGATATCTGTCTTTTCCTTTTAACTGTTACTAGATGCAAGAGATACTGTATGTTACCTTATATTTAAAATTCAAGATTTAAGATTCATTATTTGTCACATACATGGTTATACATGTACAACATGTAGTGAAATGTCAATGACAATGCTCTTACTCAGAAGGTGAAAAAGAATTCACACGTAGTAACTTTGTAGACCAAGAGGTCCATGGTACATATTGAACATCAGCAATTTGCTAGTCCCACCCTCATAATTCATTACACTGTTTACCCACTGCCTTTGAGCTTTGATTTCATGAAGCTTCACTCCAGAACAGCTTTGCACCTACTCAGTAGCCTTGCAATGTAATATTATATCGTTGTGTGCAATGTGTAAGCCTAATGTGATGCATTGAAGGCATATCCATAGACAGTACTGGTGCAGCAGGGAGTTAATATGTTCTTCTTTATTTTAGATAGCTGGCTTGTGTATTTCCTTGGCTGTGAAGCTGATAGCAAGAGGGCTGCTATTCAGTTTCAAGTTCAGGGCAAACCATGGGAACCCTAGGAAAAAAATACAGTTTTGGTTATAGTATCATTTTCATTTTCTTTTCATCCTATAATTTTTTAAACTCTGTTTAAACTCTATGGCACGTTTAAATGTCAGAGGGTCACCTTCAGAGCTCATCTAAGGCAAGCAACATCACATGAGGGGAGCTGGTGCCCACAGCGTCATTTCTTTTTTCATCCACAGCTCAAAAAGGCCACCAAACAAGACTCTGCCTCTCCCAGTCAGGTGGGCAACTAACTCCACCTCTCCCAGCCAGCTTGGTTATAAGAAAGAGATGCTCACGGAAAGTGGCCTTTCACTTTAGGCCTGAGCTAGCTGCAGGACAGAACCGTACACTGAAGATAGACTTCTCAGCTAAGCTTATTTAAATGTGCAGAAGAAACACTGCAACATGCGACTTTGTATTTGTGTATTGTGCCATCAAGTGCCTGTTTATTATGTTTAAAACTTTGTGTTATCAAAATGGGGTGGCCAGGTTGGTGCCCCAAAATTTATCATTTCGAACTTGTGTTATGTCTCTTCCAGCCACAAGTATTTATGCAAAAATGTGACAAAATGAAAAAACATTACTTTAAAAACAACAAAATACACCAAATAGGCATTAAAAACAATAAACACTTATGACTTCTTCATCTGTTTGACTCCTCAATTTTGAGCGCAGTTTCAAATTCTGTGCTGCAAGCTAAAAGGTGCGTGCCCTTTCTAAATAAGACCTTAAGTGGCATTTAAAGGCTATTGTGCATGTGACTGACACCTTAATAAAATTCTAGAAATTAACAAAATGTTACAAAGTGACACAGTCAGTGCCATGAACTAACATGTAGCTTCAAATTATGTATGCACCATTTTGATTCTTGGAACATCTCAGTGCGGCGAAGTGCCTGCAAACTGCATTATGCCATTTTTAAAAATAAAAAATGTTTCTCTCACAATTTTAATAGGTAGTATATAAATAATATGTAATTCTTAAGGTTCTTACTTGACCCTCATTTTTTGTATTATTTCATAATGTTAAAAAAATACTATTACATGAAAATGCCAGCCTTACCAAAGTGTTGCCTGAGGCAGTCAACTCGTCTCTTCACCTCTCATGTCAGTTCTGGATATAAACACCAAGAGAAATTTCTAGCTACAACGTTTGTCTGCCAATAAAGTTCAAATTTAAGTTCAACTTCGAAATCAACAAATGAAACTTGGATAGAACATAAAGTACAGTTTATTTTTCACCTGCTGACACAAATCTATCATCACCTTACTTGAAAAAGTAGCAGTTTGACCTAACTGCTGCCATGAAGAAACAGAGCATACTGTTCTCTGATAAAAGCTTCAATACAGTGCAAATGTTTGTCTACTCAAAAAACAGATTTCAAGCAATAGATGATCATTTTATGGAGTACTTGAAGCTTAATGTGTCTTATGCATGCAGTAAAATTATTCACAATATATGAATAGATACTGTTTTTGAATGATTTAGTGCTTTGTTAGGTTATACCACAGTGGTTTATACTATACTTTAATATAAACATTTTTTCTGTCTTAAAACTTGCCTGTTATGTGATGTCCCTGTAAAGAAGGGGCTTGAATAACACCAAGGAGGCCAAAAAGTGAAAAAAATGTTGTTTATTCTCAGTAGGACTCACAACAGAAGAATAAATGAAAGAAAACCACAAAGTACACTATAAAACAGAGATGAACCCAGGGCTCAGTGTAGCTTTGTCAATTAATGGGGTGGCTTGCCCGCTTGTTGAACTAAACTGTTTAAACAACAAACTCCTATCCACACTTATTTTTATTTTTCCTCACCCTGGCCTCTTCCTCCTGCCACATAAACCTATTCCACACAACTCTCCTACTCCAAACTCAACATTGAAGCAGCCTAATTGCCTGCTGAGGTCACTCCCAGCAAAGCCCTGAAATCATTTCAAGGATAAGGAGCTGCCCAAAGTTTGATACAAGAACAACAGGCTATAAATCCCTCAAACATCTCTTGTTTTCTATTTACCCTTAGAGCTTAGAGATGCCTTTAAAGTAGTGGCTCTCCAGTGCAGTTTCCTTACCATAAAAGAAGTGACCAGTTCACACTCTCCAATGTCAGCCATAATTTGTTACACTCTAGCGGTCTGGCAGGAGAGTATTGAACTTCTGCCATTCTTCATGTATCCCTTTCCCCACTGGTTAATATTTGCTGCCTCCTGTCAGACAGACTTTACAACCTTTTTTATAGTAGCTGACCCACCCTGCCTAATTCTCACTCTCTTTAGACAGAGGGGTCAGGTATTGGTGTACCTTGTTGGGTCCTAAAGTCCATTTCATATTTCCACCCAGGTCACATCTCCCTTCCAGGTGCATTAATGCCTCTGCCTTGCTTCCTTCTAGAGGATCTAACACATATGCAGATTGCACCACCTACAGTAGTCCATCTGTTCTCACACCACCAAATCTGTGAACTCTTAGGCTTGTATATACTTTGCGCTCAGAATGCGTACATGCATGCATCATGGCTGCCACGCATTCCCCAGCGTTCATTTGATGCGTCCTCTGAGCAGGCTCTCAGAAATTAACGCGACGCGTGTGCAAGTTGCAAGTACCAGTAAAAAGTCATGGGGCGCAGTGTGATAAAAGTTGGACTGTGACTTCGGAGTCCTGTTTACTACCTACATGTGACAGAAAAGCCGCTTTGAGGATTCTACGGGATTGATGTGCACGCTTCGATGTTTGATGAATGGTTCGATGTGGTGAAGCAAATGCCGACATACAGATGCATTCGTGGTGCTTTTATATTCAAGCGGCGCATATTCCCGATCATAATGACACGATACATTTTAAAAGTCTCACATACCATCTTTTGTGCCGTCTTTTTTATCTAGGGCTTCCTCCCGACCTGACAGCAGCAATCGCCACACAGAACACATTTAATGTATGATATTCCAACTTTCTGCACATTTAGAATCCTTAGATTTATACTTGATATCACTTTCATGATGAAATGCATTAAAGTATGTATATTACATTTTACAGATAATTGTTAATTTCGTTTAAATAGTGAATACTGTTAATAATTACACACATTGGGGGTGACACGGTGGCGGAGCGATAGGACTGCTGTCTCGCAGGGAGTCACGTCACTGGTATTCTGTGCCTGGAGTTTACATGTTTTCCTGCTGGGTTTCCACAGTGTGCTCCGTTTTCCTTCCAAAGGTATGAAGATTTGGTGACACTAAAATGACTCCAGTGTATGTGTGTGCTTGTATTCACCTTGCGATGAGCTGATGCCTCGTCCAGGGATTGTTTCTGCCTCGTGCCCAATGCTATTTGGAATGGACACATCCCTGGATTGATGGATTTAATCATTAAACATCCTTTTCAGAGATATTGCGGTAATGTGTCATTGGAATTTAATGGGTGTTCCAGGCAATTCACAACACAGCGAAGCTGAACCTGTTCTCACTGTGATATCTCACACTGCAACCTGATGGATTCTTCCAGGTTTATGTAAAGTACACGCGCAAGTATAAACAGTAAAACGTTTGCGTAGCAGGAGCTTAAGCTGCAGCATTCGTCGCATCGCGTGAAGTATAAATCTGGCCTTATAGTGTCAGTTTGGTATTCTCTCTCCCTCTTTTGATAGACTTTAGGCCACCCTGGGCCATCTTATTAGAGCCCCACCAACATATGAGCAGACACAGCCTGCTGTTATTTTAACTTTATTATTCTTGGGCACATATCCAAATATCAGTCCTATATGTTATACAAAGATAACAAGTAAAACTTTTACTTTCTGAAATGTGCTTAATTCAATGTGGGATCAATTGGGGGCAGAGCTTATCCCAGGAGCACTGAGCACAAGACATGAACTGCCCTCTTTTAACTGTTGCTCGTTCCAAGATTGCCAAAGCTGAGTTTTTTTTTGGTCATGTCCAATTCCCATGTAGGTTTGGACCTTTAGTTGTCCACCCAAAGACACCTTCTTTAGTTTGCCTGGCTGTGAAGGGATGGAAGGAAATTAACAGTGCAGTGAAAGATGTTGATGTTCTTGTCCAAATGTTAGGCAGATTGAAGGTATGTTTTGCAATATCTAAGAAAACCGAACAAGGTTTAGCTTGGTTCTACACTTCAGGCTCTGAAAAATTGTATCTGGTCTCCATAGATTTAGATTTTTTTTCTCATCACTATGGGTAATATAATTAATTTAATTGCCTTCTGAGTCAATATCATCTCATCAGTAAAGTGCTTTTGCTCCCATATCCAAATAACAACAACAACAGCAAAATACTTTAATTATTCCCCTGGAGTAGACCCTGACTTTTGACAAAGCGGATAACAATCTTACTAAATTAAAATTACTGCTGTTTCACCTCAATTTGTTTTTATTGCTTAAACATTTCCTGAAAACTGCACTTTTTATTAATCATAATTGTGTGAAAACAGTTGGTTTACTGTAAATAGGAAGTAATACCTTTATGTTTAACATATGCTATGGTTAATGACAGTAAATTGATTCATACCTGTAATTGACACTTAAAAAATTGATTGACAATTTCCTAATAAGTGATATAGTTTATATAGTGTATTGCCCAAAAAAGGTTCAAAATGGAATATATTTGCTATGTAGACTTTGGGTGCCTTTCCAGAATGCTTATTTTCTTCTTAAAACAGTAAAACAGCAGAGTATTTGGCAACACACCAACATTTTGCTAGTTAAGTAAACATGCCTGGAGTGCTCCACACATTTCTGAAGACTGTCAACTGTTATTGTTACCTTAAACCAAGCAGTAAATGAATCTCAGCTACTGCTAAGGCAAGCAATTTTAAACTCTTATCATTCCTGATAATCAAGCTTGGTAGTAGGAACATTTCTTACAACAAATCTCTGTCAGGTTCATTGCAAATAACAAATGTGATTAAGGTCCAATCTAAATAGTCATTGGAGATAAGACGCTTGCCAGCACCTTAAGTATGCTCCTGTAAAATTATAATTATGGCAATTATGCCATATTTTTCAAATTATGTAGTTCCAGATCTATGCTTTCTTTGACTGCTGTGTGCATATAGTTTGAGCTACAGATTGGAAATCTTTCATTTTGTCTTCATAATGCAGATTTTGCCTTACAAATAATTTGTTCCAGAAACCAGGTTCAGGTACATGTTACTAATAAGGTTGTTTGCTTTTTGGATATTGACCTCCATCCACATATTCTTAATGTATGACCTTTTTTCTAGTCATTAAATCAATCTTCTTCTTTACCAGTACATCGTTACAATATACCAACTTTTAAAAGTTGCCATTGGTGTTCCATATGTGCCATTTGAAGTGTCACTCTTGTGTTACTGTATGTGCAAGATGTTCTGATTATAAACAAAATTACTATTTATAGTGGAGTGTTAGGTTAGTAGAGTGCTAAACATTGGAATGATTTACCTGTCACCAACATTAAATTTCAATAATCTTTTTATAAACTATATCTGCTAGTTGCAGTGCAGGATGCCCGTATCTTTTATATGTGAATTAGAGTTTCTAGATAATTGTTATCTTGTGACAGGGAAATTATGATATTATTTTCCCTTTGAGGACAAATAAAGCTCTATCTATCTATCTATCTATCTATCTATCTATCTATCTATCTATCTATCTATCTATCTATCTATCTTCAATAATAAAAAATATTGTTATGATCTAGTAGCTTTAATTATTTTTTTATTTCCTCATTTCTTTCATTCTTCTTGGAAACAGCTTTTAGCCAACTGTATTATACTAGTTTTGCGATATGGTGTAGAAAAGGCTTCACTTACAGTTTGGTTCCATACCCAAATGTACTGTGTTAATTTACTCATTGGCACTGCAGTCTTAGACACTAAACTGAACATCTAAGTATTGTTAAAAAGACCATGCAGGAGCTTGGGAGCCAGCTGGCTTTGGTGTGGTGTCCGTATGCTTTTAGCACATACTGTGGGTTCCTAAAGCTCATCATGGTCAAGATCTTTTCTCCATTGTCAATATAATTGTGTTTTATATTTCTTATTCATTAATTTTGAGGTTTACTAAATTATCATGTTAGTTGACTGTTTCATGCTTGCCACTTCTCTGTAAATAATAGATTGTTTTAATAAGGCACTGATTTGGATTGTGTTGTTCCTAGCACTTCCATCCCAGTGTATTTATCTGTTTTGGATATTACATATTAACATGACACTTCTGATATTATTCGCTTTTTCAAATCCACTTTATTAACAGATTATTGTGAAGACTTCAGAAGGAAGGAGGTATTTTTGGTAAACAAGGCTGCAAACTACTCATCTTGTAGCTTGCTAGAGTAATGGTTTTGCATTATTTCTACATACTGAGCTTGAAGCTTGTCTTAAAGAGGTTTTAATTCTATTAGAGATAAGAGCTCAAATTCTAAATGGAAAGGTTATTATCAGAAAATACAAACCCATTACCAATTTTACACTAATTAATTGTAAGTTTCAGGACATGTAGTAAAAAAAGAAATTGTGCCCCTTCAAGAAAATTTGTGTATGTTTATTTGGATCTACAAATATATATATATATATATATATATATATATACAGTATACTGCACATATGTTAGCCACTGGCACCCTCCCTTGTGCGTGTCCTGCAAAAGAATGATGTGTGCCAGACATATGATATGTAATGTAGACAAAATGTGAAAATTTATAATAAAATCAATATTAAAGGCAATGATGGGACAAATCTAGCTGAATGGAATACACATCAATATTGGCAGGGTTCAATTTTCTCTCACAATGTATATATGGGTTGACCTGTGTTAGTGATGTGGTAGTTTGTGAATACATTCAGTGACTAAAATAAGTAAGGCACATAATTCACTACTATATATAGTCTGGCTTTTGCTTTTTGAAAGAAGGCAAACATTAATGTCTGGCATACCAGCTCAAAGTATGAACCTATGAAATATGTTTTGACATCTGCCAAGCGTTCATTTTCCTATTAGTTACCTATTAATTTATGATGTGTGGCTATGTGTTTTTTTGGAACCTGGACATGAATCCTTATTGACATATCAAGAATTTGCTCACCTTGAAAAATCTACTGTAATGTTAAACATCTGGATTAGTGAGAAAAGGTGACCTATAACCAAGACTGAAATGTTAGTCTTAAAGGGTCCTAAATATTAACTTGACACATGGCAAGATGACATGTCTTAGTTTATTGGCCTTATTAACCCTTTATAATTGACAGTACCTTCTATAGAGAATCTGGATGAAGGAAATACTGTAATGAAATATTCTGTATATAGTCAGTAAATAGTATAAACATGGGGGTACAGTTCAGTTCAGATATTTCTGAAAAGGAAAATTATATTAAATATGGTGCTACTATACAGGACAAATTCTCATATATGTATTTTTTCTATAGGAGATTCACAATTTGGTTAATTAAGGCTACAATTGTGCTTAGTTCAAAGGGCTCTTTGAACTATAATGAGGGTTTAAGGAGTCAGAAGAGGTCAGCAGATGAACAAAAGTCCAGGGGAACTGAGGGGACTTAAGCATAGCTTACTAAAATAGTCGCTATTTTTCACATGTTATTATTTAATCATACTACATTAGAGAGTTCAAAAGATTAAAATGTATCTATGAAAGCTGTAAGTGTCTTTGGCATATAGCTGAGTTTGGTTCCTTCTCTTCAAAGTTCACATGACCTTTAACATTTTTTTTCACCCCAGCTATATGCACATTCTGGCAATGAAACAATGAAAAAATGCAGAGAATTTTAGAAACAAGTTAACATGTAGATTCATTTACCCTTTCCAAATTTCTAGCCTTCAAGGACTGAAGGTTAACACTGATGCCATAACAATCTATATTTCATTGCATGAGGTCATGCCTTGATAAATGTTACACAAATAATAAAGCTCTACGAGTTACCTCTTCTGCTGTTAACAGTCTTTATGGATGATATCCTAATTCTTTCCAGTGCTACCCAAGCTGTTCCTTGGCTTGTTGCTTTTAAAAGCAAATGCCTACACAATGCAGCTGGCTGATTATGACCTGATAATCACTCATATTCTGCAGCTTGTGAATACTTCATTTATTTCCTTGGATTGGACAGACTTGAATGTGCTGTGTAATATACAGGATCTTTGTCACTTACCAAAAACTCTGATCTTCCATTTTCCCTGGTGGTATTCCTAGGACCAGTAATAAGCAGAAATAATTACAATTCTAGTAGATTTCTGATTTGGGCATTTTATTGATTACTGACAACTTAAAGCTAAAACCATTTTCTATGTTTTGTGCATTATGTGTCTTAAAAGCTATATGCCATTTAAGTTTAAATGATGTTCGTGCACCTCAGTTTTGCATAGGGTATAGACCTGCTAGCACAGTGTCTGTCTCAGAATTGGTGAAACAATAAGACTACAGTCGAATCAGTACAGTGTATGTAGAAATACATCGTTCAGTGATGTATCCTGGGGTCATTGGATATTTTGGGTCTCCCCTACTTGGGTCCCAGTAGCTATAGTCCACATATAGCTCCTCTTTATGAGCCATCTTGAGGCAGTTTCTGCGGTTTCTATGATGGCTCTGATTGCTCTTCTTTTTTTAACCCCTGTCATTCCTAGCAGAGTGAAGTCTCTCTAGAGGGAGTGGCTGGCAAAGCCTCCACAACTCACTTCCATTGGAAAGCAATGAACTCAACATCCATGTCTCTGGCACTGTTCCACAAAGTCCTTATACTTAGCAAACTTCTTCTCATATGACTCATCTATGCAATCCTCCCAGGGAACAGTAAGTTCTATAATTACTAGTTGTTTTGTTGCTTCTGACAGTACAACTATGTCTGTTCATTGTGATGTGCACTGGGAGCTTAAGTTGTTTACGTAGGTCTACCGTTCTCTGCCAGTCTTACACAGAGTGAAGTAAGCCTGCCTGTGATTTGGGCTGTACAAGGGGCTGTTCACCTGCCCTAACAAAGATGATGTTTCTGCTAATTGGGAAAAAGTGCTTTCTGGCCAGGATAGCCGAGGAAACAGTATTTGCCACTGCTGTTAACACCTGGTCATGTCGCCAACAATAGGGACTGCCTCCCAGGGCTTTTGAGCAGCTGCTGAAGATGTGCTCTAATGACCCCCTTCCTAAGCATATGGAGCAGGTCTGTATCTCACTCTTGCCCCAGGTGTCAAGGTTTGCAGGACTTGGTAAAACATCATACACTGCCTGGATCAGGAACTTTATGCGCTGGGGCTCTGGCCTCCAGATGTCAAATCAGGTGACCTTCTGTTTTAGCACACTCTCCCACCTAGTCTAGGCCAAACTGCTGCCTCATCCCTACTATTCTACTTATGTGTGTCTCCTCCATGCTTGCTCTCACCTCCTCCTGGATGAGTTGCCTCCTTTCTTTACCCTTGACCTTCTCATACTGAGTCCTTGGAGAACTGCCCAGTCCTGTATGATCAGCTGACAATGTTCCCAGCAGTGCCCTGTGCCTCAACCGAGACTGTGCCAATTACAGCACTTTGTGAGCCTTCCATTTCCTGCCAGTCCAGACCTCTATGCCTACTTTTGAAACCTTGGGATCTCTGGAGTTCTTGTACTGCAGTATTTCCCTTGTATGAGAGACTATGAATTCCTCAGAAATTCTACTGAATGGCAGAGGCAGCATGTTATTCTTCCTGTACAAGGCTGCAGTGCTCAGGCTCCGTGGCAATCCTAACAGTCTACGTAGGAAGCTGCTAATCTTTCAGTCCCAACGCTTCGATTGTTGTAATTGGCACCTCATACACCAAAATGGGCCACAAGATTTGGATACAGGATGCTATGTCGATATATCCAGGCCTTAAATCTACCAAGCAGACCCGACTTGTCTACCTTTGTTAGTCAAGCCTCAAGCTCCCTGATAGTTGTCTTGATGATGGTTGTGTCTTTAAGACTACAGTCAAATACTTTGCTGGCCTCTCCGTGATTGATGGAATTGTAATGGTATCCAAGACAAGGTGGAGCTTATCTGTAACTCTGCCCTTCTTTAGGATGAGGGAACGGAACTTGGTTGGTTTAAAGCTCATCCTTGCCCATGAGAAAAGCTTTTCAGGGCCCCAAATATCTGTTAATGACATTTTCATTGGATAGCCACGTTTCAGCCAGTTCTCTGGCATCTTTAGTATTCGTCTTGAATTTTAGTTGCACTGAGTCCCATTTAAATGTGTGTCCATTTGAACTGATATGTGCATAAATAAGACATTTGGACATGAACCCAGTATATGCAGGCTTGAAAAGAAGAATGTGCAAATAATAAATAAGACTTCATGACTAACACCCTCTGAACCCCACCTAATCAACTTACTGTATACATTTTGTGTAAACTGAAATTCTTGCTACATCTTGCCTGAAGAAGGGGCCTGAGTTGCCTCGAAAGCTTGCATATTGTAATCTTTTCAGTTAGCCAATAAAATGTGTCATTTTGCTTGGCTTTTCTCTACTGGCATAATAAAAGACATACCATAAAAAGAAACTATATACACAAATGGAAAGAAACCACAAAATCATAGAAACAAAACAATACCTGTTCTGTGCATTTTATAGTGCTACATTTTGTACAATCCCTCAAAGTAGCACCTCCTCATTCACCAGTATTAAGTGTTGTAGCGATTTAGACATATCTAGTGTGGAGGGAAAATATCCACAAGTTCTTCAGAATCAGCGGGCACATCATCCTATGCCATAAAACCTAAACCTAACAACATTTAAACATGCTGGGGAACCTTTTCATTATTTTTGTGTCTGCTAAATTAAATTCCTGCAACTTTTGCCACAGTGACTGTTTGTGGTGAAAAAAGCAACCCACTAGCTGCTTGCATTTGTCACTTTGGATTTGTTGCAGTGCATTTGTTGCTGTACCCTGTGATGGTGGTTTACAAGCCATGTATAATAAATAAATATCTCCCAGTTTGTAAACTAACAGTTTCATTAGTATAAATATATTTTTAAACTTAAAATATAAAGGAGTAAAATCATCTACTATTTTTTTATTTATATGAAGCAGTTTTTATTACATTTTTCAGAACTGTGTATTCCAGTATAGAATCATAGGAGGTTATAAATTATTCTGGCACTCACAAGTGCATAGCAGAAATGAATTCTGGGTGATATGCAAGACCATTTCTGGATATTTATTAATCCACATACAGTGCCTTATCTCATTCATACCCTACACAAGGGAGCCAGTTAACTTAATCAGCTTGTATTTGAAATGTGTGCGGAAACCAGACTACCTGGAGATGGCACACAGGAATAGGAATAATATGCACATGCCAAGAGAGAGACAGAGAAGTGAAAACAAGATTCTGGAACTATGGAACAGTAATGTTAACACTTGGCATTTCATGATATGTTGGTGATATCAAAAATGATTTTTAGTAAATAAAGTGGTTTAAAATCATAGTGCAAGAGAACTGAATGCCATACTTCAGCTACAGGTCAGGCTTATCTCATTTGTAACAGTTTCAGATATAATGAGAAATACTACAAAGAGAATCACTCTTCTATGGGCAAGTAGTTTTTAGTTATATAATGCATTAACCCATTGAAAGACTTAATTAATGACACAGTTGGAGAAATATAATTATATTTGATTATTAACAAGAACAACTAAGTAACAACCACTGTACTCAATGTTATGTTTTTGAACTATAATAGAGGTATAAGAATAAAACAGTAATGGTTCTGGTACTGAATCACAGCATAAATATCAAATAATATTGTTAGATTTCAGTACCAATTAAAACAATTAGATTTACTTAAAAATTGTCAACAAAGCAAAGGTCTTTATCTAAAAGGATTGTCAAAGCCAAAAAAAGCCAAGAGATCAGGGCTAGAAGCATAATCCCAAGGTTCCCAAGTTCCTTTCAGAATAATGATTTTTGTGAAAGTTTTTTAAAGTTTGGACATTCTGGATCTTGTGATCTTAGTTTCATATAATACCTCCTATGGGATTTTTGTTATTTTATTAATATTAATTTTACTGTTAAATTTTGTGACATCACCCTGCCTTTAATTTGTTCTTGATGACTGCAGCCATAATTAGCTTGATGGAAGGACTGGGGGAGAGATCATGTACAAGGCACAACCTCCCCTGGGACGCTAGAGGGCAGTCCTCCTGAGCAGCTGTGGCACCACAGATTCCCACAGAGCAGGGGGAGCTGTAGAGCTTTTAAAAGAAGAAAAGGACTGTGATTTGTACTGTGGTGCATTGTACTGTGCTGTGCTCTGGGGAGCGAGGAAAAGCATCTCCCCAATGTAAATAAAAGTGTGTTGTGTGCTGCACTTGTGTCTCTGCGTGCCTGTGTCAGGTTAGGCCAGCTGTACATACCCCGGTGGTCCACAACAGCTATTGTTTTTAAGCAGCTGTCAGTTTTCACCCACCTGATCGGTTATTACCTTGTGTCTTAGTCTTCACATCAATGTTGTTTAGAACATTTGCATGCTTAGCTAGACTTTGTCAGTGTTATGGCTTTTCTGCTCAGCAATCTCTCGTTCATTTAGTGGTTTGCACATTGGGCTTCATTGATCGATTCTTTCTGTGCTCTTTTTTTTTTTACTTGTGATGTCATTGTCCAGATGTTATTTAAGATTACTATTCCCTGTGTTCAACATTATGGATACTCAAAGTAAAGTAAAAACACTTGCAGTGCTAGGAGTGTATGTGTGCGTTTTAAGTACTTGTGGGCTAAGACTTTTGACTTGTAGTTTGCTTTCGTTTAACATATTGGGCGTGGTAGTTTAGTTTTCTCCTTGTTCTTTGACCATTGTAAGTTATCTTTTCACCGTGAGTTTGTTATGTATTGGGTTGAAATTATGTGTATTGTATGAGTTGTTGTTGGTTTTGTTACTTTTAAACAATTATGTCTTATGTCTTTATGTTATTTCTATTGATGTCTAATGTGATTTTATAGGAGTATGCTATCTCTTTAAATGTAGTTATATTCCTTGTTCTTTGTGGGTAGAGCCCATCATCAGGCTATTTATACTGAGAGAGACAGTTCAGGAGTAGGGATCATTTGTTGTTGATAGTAGTTTTGTAAGTATCAGTTTTGCTGGTTGATTTTGGTTTTTTTAATTATTTTATTGCCTTGTTTGGTAAGATTCTGCCTTTGGACTGGTTATTTGGACTTGTTTGCTGGGGATTGCCTTTAAAGCATCCCCTTTTGAACCCCTTTTTGCTGTGTGGAGCTTTTGCTTTTTATTTTTCTGTTTTTGTAAAATGAATCATTTATTTCTTAAGACTATTCATTCAAGCTTAAGGTTAGCATCTTCTTTAGGGGCTTATGGTATATATTGTTAGATTTTTAGAGTTTTTGCCAGCTTCCAAGAGTGGGGGCTGCTCCATTTGAAGCCAGCAGGTGCCTAGGAATCCTGACTGACATCTGGTGAGCCTCAACTGGGCAGTCCAGCTAGGATTCTGACCTGTTCCTTAGCTCCTTTAGGAGACCTCACGTTACTGTTTTCTTGGAGGAAATTCTTTTAAAAGCCAGGTTTGTCTTTTCCATCTCCTGGTCCTTCATAAACACATTTTCTCTGACATCTCCTTCTCTATCTCTGCAGAATATTTTCCCTTATGTGTGATTTTATCTCCCAGTCCAATTTTCTTATACCTCTACAGAATAAGGGTACTAAGGATACTAAGTAGTAAGGGTACTAATTTTCCAGAGGTTTTATACAAAGACAAGGTACATTTCAAATTGATCTATAATTCTTATTTTCTACCTTTTTAACACTTTCACTCTGCTGTTAGGTGACAGAATAATATAATTTTTTCAGCAATACTCTAATATACAGCATTCTGGTTAGAGAGTGTGTGCAGCTTTAGCAATGCTGAGTTTCTTTTTGCTCTTATTACTTAATTTTCTAAGGAGCTAATACAGTATATTTAAAGCATTTCTTCACTGAGTTAAAGCCGTATGTCAGCTGATCTACATTCTTCTCAAGAATAAATGGAGTGTTCCACACAACACCAATGTGTCTCAATGTATTGTTTTTAGATGTTGCACTATTCTAAATTTTAACCTTTGCATTTACTGGCTGGAGAGGAGCAGATCAATTAAGCAATGACCTAAAATGTTTTATTTACTGTACAGTTGATTATTTTTTCTGTATCAACAAGATGAGTAATAATTAGATGTAATTTATGACTGTGAGAATGTCAGATCTTTTCCAGTTTGGCAAACCCTTCTAGGACATGCTGTGCTTTCACATAAAAACTAATTATTCTTAATGTGCACAATGAATGCAATAGATTATGCAGTCTCTGGAAATGGATGGATGATTGCATATACAGAGAATGCCCATCTTCGGAATGTCCCCTTACAAGGCGCGCAAAATATGGTATTTTTTTTTAATAAAGACATAAGTTAAGATGCCTTTCACAGACCACTATTGCATTTATAAGGTTAAACTTTACTGCTTTTATTCAAACTATGACAAATGCCACTAATGACTGTCAATTACAATTGACAGTTTCTTTTTCAGATAACTTAAAAAACAGAAGGTATAAGAGATCATGCACCATCAGGTCTTGTAGGACCAGAAATTTACCAGACCTTAAAAAATTCTATGACTTTGCCTCAACCATATTTTATTTATTACCACAGTTACATTAAGACGATGGACAAGACAGAAAGGTCATGTATAAAAATAAACTATGGCTTAGGAAATTGCCGTTGCTTTCGGCAGCATAGTGCCTAATAAAATGTTAACATGTATAAAAAATGTGTTTTATGACTTGCTTTTAGCTACCCTTTTCCCAGTAATGCTATCTGGTCTATAAAATGACCATCTGCTAGAATTCACACAGTGGGGGAGTGACTTAAAAAAACCTCCATTATGGGGTTCATTAGGGGCAAGGTAGTCAGAGAGTGTACAGGCTGCATTTCAAAGTCGAAGCTATAACCTGGAGCAATTTCCAAGGTGATGAGATGAGAGTTCACCTACATAGTTTTGTGGTGGAGTCACACCAGTCATGATTAATTTACATTAGCGGCATGATGCTGTATGTTTAACTACCGCAGCTTTAAAAGGACATTAAATATTTGATGACACACACTTTGAGCTCAGCATTAGTTGAGTCCTAGCCTTTAGTGTTATTTCAATAAACTGTCATACACTGCATGCCCAGAAACTCCCTGGATCGTATTTGGTACATTTTTGTAAACCCACACTAGTCTCATTCAGGAAAAAGAAGGATTTTAACATTTCCAGAATTTATTATTGTGGATACCGAGCCCAAAATGTGCTATTGCTGCTGTCTGTCTTTGCCATCAGAGTTGCCAGCTCAGCAAGGTTGGAAATATTAAGACTAATCCATTGACTTTACGAGTCTTTAGCATGTCAGAATGAGTCTTCTAGCTTATGATTTTGATTGTAAGTGATCTACAGATTTTAATTACCGGTAAGGCAATGAGTTTCCCTGGACAGAGTACAAAGACCATATTTCTGGAAAGTGAAGTTAACCTACATAAGTCTTGAAAATATTTGAGATACTAACAGCTTTTTCAATCTGTAACATGACTTTCTTTTTAACATACTGAAATTATGACAGCAGCATTTCCCCATTTGTTCCAGTGGTACCTCAAATCAGTTCATTTTTATTACATTTCACTTATCAATCATTTAATCTCAACTAATAACTAAAGTAATGATCAGTCTTTATACAACAAACTATTCCTATTTTCTTACTGCTTGATAAGATTGTTGTGATCTGTTTGCTTGTGAAATGCTGGATAGCTTTTTGTCATAAGAAAGAGAAAAAAAGCAGATTTTAAAATTAACTATCTACTAGAAGATGACAATATTAATACATTCCTTTCTTCTATAAGAAACTTTTTTTTTTAGATTATTGATGAATGACCTACCTGTACGACCAAGGGATGTCCCATCTGCTATACCCACTTAACCCAATTTAGGGTTGTGAAGGGCCAGAAGCAGTGTGTGTAAAGAAGTAAATTTCTCTGAAGGGTGAGCTATTCTTTTGTTTTGCACCTTACTCATCCCAGGCCAATAAGCAATTGAAAATTAACCTAAAATGCAAGTCTTTGGGTTGTTAAAGGAAATCAGAGTACTCACAGAAAGCCCGCACAGACATATTAGAATGCAGAAACACCACACAGATATTGCCAAGCTGTGGTTTAAATCCGGAACAGTGGATCTATGATGCAGAAGCACTACAAATTGTGAAACTGTGTTGCCCTAATGTGTCAGCCCAATGCAATACAATGAAGTATGTGGTAAAATGAAAGACACTAATGAGTGCATAGTCCCAGGTCTTAATTAAGACAACTGAGAGGACAGCAGAAAGGCACATGTTACAGATCTGTGGGTAAAAAGAGATGAATAGTAGAACACAGGAGAAGCCAGTGAGGTTATGGCAAGAATAGGGCATAGGAACACAATGCAGAGAAGTATGTGAGGGTTGTCCAGGATATGTATGAGGGAGTGAGGACTCGGGTTAAAAGCAGTGTTGGGGTAACAGATTAGATCTTAGTTAGAGATCTGCAACAATGATCTTCTGTAAGTTTTTATACCTTTGATCTGCTTATGGATGTGTTGAGTCAAGCGATAAAAGACAAATCCTTCTGGTGCGTGCTTTTTGAGGATGATATTGTGTTGTGATTATTGTTTCGAAACCAGTCTTTTTGACATTGGGTTTTGATCTTTTCTTGCTTTTGACTGAGATTTTTCTCCAGATTCTCACTCATCTGTTTTTTTTGTTGTTTTTTTTTGTTCCAAATATTTTTTTTTTTAGTCAGAACATTTACTCTTGTGTAGTATGTGATAATACTGCTTTATCATAACTTGACATAGCTGCTTCTCCTGGCCATTTAAATGTCAGGAAGTTTGGGAGCACATCACAAAATCATCTTATATAATTAAACTATAACTATAGGCTTCAGTACACACCACATGATATTGAAAGGAAGCCCTATGGAAATGGGCAATCTGGTCAGTTGGCCCAGGTCAGCCTGACTTTTGACAATTCAAAACAACTGCAGACACCCCAGAGGTTTATTTTTCACAAGAACATTTTTAATTGGATTTCTTTGTTTTTTCTCTGTAAATAAATTATCATTTCTCTTTTACTCACTGTGACATCATTTCAAGGGTCCGTCAACCAGAACTTGCCGTTTCCTCCAAGAATGCCTGGTAACTGGAAGAGTCACTATCTTGGCCAGGCTTCAGTCTCTCCAAGTCCCACTGTAGTCAGTGCGCAGCCAAAGTCAGCAGCACCAATTCAGCCACAGGGCAAGTGGGTAACAGTAAGACGGGGGCCTAAGAAGCTAAAATTTAGTCCCTCGGCATCCAGGTCACCAATTTGGACCCAGAACAGATTCTCAGCACTCTGCAGTGCACCTGTGGAAACTGAGAATAAGAAAGTGCTCATATTTGGCGATTCCATAGTGCGGAATGTTAGAATTCCAAACTATGTTAAACCAGCAGTTAATGTTAAATGCCTCACAGGGGCCAAGATTTCTGACATAGAGGCCGCATTGGACCGTGTAGCCAACGATGAAGTATCTACCTTATTGCTGCATGTCGGCACTAATGATATTTATTTAGAGCAATCTGAGGTGCACCAAAGCTAAAAGAAAATGTTGGAATTTAGTTGTATCTGGCCCCTTACCAAGATTATATAGAGGGGATGTGATTTATAGCAGATTGCATTCCCTTCACTGCTGGCTAGAAATCTGGTGTGCAAATAAAAGCATAGTGTTTGTGAGCAGGGATGATTTTTGGAAAGGCCTGGATTTTTCAAAAGCGATTGTCTTCATCCTAACTGGAGGGGATCTTATATATTATCCCAAAATATGGCAGCAAAACTGATTGGCTGACTGATTAGAGCACCATCCAGGCCGCAGTCATGTGATATTAAATCACAGGCTGTTGTTTATCCCACCTGTAACTATCCTGAAGCTGTTACCCATAATCCCTGTTGTGGGGCATCCAGTAAATTTAGTCTTGATGCAAACCTTAAACTACTTGATAACCAAAAAATATGGTGTATAATTAGACCAAGGCATAAAACCAAACCCTCCAACAGGGGCATCTGTAATAGGAATTTACTTCATATTAAAACAAAAAATATATCACCAGTTTAGAAAGAAGCATGCAGTTTTAAATGCTGCTTATTGAACATTCGGTCTCTTGGCAGTAAAGCTGTTTTGGTAAATGATATTATATTAAGTACAAAATCTGATCTGTGTCTTCTAACTGAAACCTGGCTTAGTAAATGTGACACTGTTCCCCTACCTGAGGTGTCACCAGATGGAAACTCATTCCTTCATAAGTCTAGAGATTCTGGTCGAGGAGGAGGCCTTGGAATAATTCATTGTAACAAAATGCAAATCACATCTAAATATTTAGGCGACTTTACATCCTTTGAGGGACTCATTTTAAATATTAAAACAGATTCCAACACAATTATAGTGCTAGTCTACAGACCACCTGGGCCATATCCATTGTTCATGACTGAATTTAGCAACTTTTTATCTGATTTGGATATAAATTATGATCATGTAGTACTGATGGGAGATTTAAATGTACACATTGATGTGGAAACTGACACTTTTAGCAAATGTTTTACTTATTTGTTAATTCAGTAGGATTTTGTCAGATTGTCAAAGGTCCAACTCATAATCATAACCACACATTAGATTTAATTATAACTTACAAAGTTGAAATTCAAAATTTAAATATTACTCCATTAAATGAAGTTATTTCCGATCACTACTTAATTACATTTGATTTAGTCCTGCCCTTTCCAACGCCCTTACAGATTAAAACAAAGACAGTGCGACATCTAGTTTGTAATTCTGCTTCAAAATTCATAGATACTTTGAGTAAGTGTAATTGTGGAAAACCATTTAGATCAGTTAACATCAAATGCAAACGTGGAAAACAATTTAGATCAGCTAACATCATATTACAGTATAATGTGACCTTGAGAGTGATCAAAGCACATAGAAACACTCCCTGGCTTAATGAAAACACTCGAGCTCTTAAATTAGAGTGTCGAAAACTGGAGTGATAGAGAACAACAAAGCTACATGTCTTTCAAATTGCATGGACAGAGAGTGTTCAAAAATATAAAAAAGCTCTCTTTAAAGCTTGCTCAGAATACTCTTCTACAATAATAGATAGCAATAATAAAAATTCTCAGGTACTGTTTAGAACAGTGGATAAATGAATAAATAGGAAATCCAGATCTACAGTGCAAAATAATAACAGATATTAGCAGTACAGACTTTATGAACTTCTTCAATGAGAAAATTAAAAATATAAGATCCCAGATCTCAGTATCACAGTACAAACCAAATACTAGCTTAACAGACCCTGTCTCACATTGCATTCAGCACTTTAGTAATTTTAATCCTGTAACTAAGCAGGAAGTCTTAACTTGAATTTCTAAAATGAAACCCGCTACTTGTTCCCTAGATCCAGTGCCAACAAAACTAGTAAAAAGTGCAATGGATGTTCTTGCTATTGTAAACATCATCAATAGTTCATTATTGCATGGCACAGTACCTGATGCACTAAAAGTGTCAGTCATTAAACCATTACTTAAAAAGTCAGACCTAGACCCACACATACTAAATAATTATAGGCCTATTTCAAATTTACCCTTTCTCTCTAAAATACTAGAAAAAGTAGTCGCCAATCAGCTTCAGTCACACCTTATGCATTACAATTTATTTGACAAATTCCAGTCTGGTTTCCACACTGGTCAAAATACAGAAATGGCACTAACGCGGCTTGTAAACGACATTCTGATATCCTCTGATGAAGGAAACTCCACTGTAATTATGTTGTTAGACTTAAGCGCAGCATTTGACCATTAACCATTCTATTTTATTGCACAGGCTAGAAAATGATGTTGGGCTTGGTTTAGTGCTCTCTTGGCTTAGTTCTTATTTATCAAATCGATTCCAATATATACAGAAATGTGCTGACAGTACTCCATCATTATACACAGAAGTAAGATATAGTGTCCCGCAGGGCTCAGTACTGGGACCTTTACTGTTTTCACTTTTCATGCTTCCACTGGGATTTATCATTAGGAAACAAAATGTTAATTTTCAATTGTATGCAGATGACACCCAGTTATATATTTCATTTAGATCAAATGAAGTTTCTCCAATGTTGTCTTTAATTAGTCGTGTTAGTGAATTAAAGGAGTGGATGAACTACTTGTCTTTAAACACTGATAAAACAGAGATGTTCATTGTTGGAGGGAATTACGCTAATCACAACAATATTTCATATCATTTAACTCGGTTGGAGTCACCATTAATTTTACTGAATCAGCCCGCAATCTAGGAGTTATCTTTGACTCTAGCATGTCATTTAAAGCGCATATTACAAAGTTGTCCAAATCATGTTTCTTCCATCTTAATAATGTTGGGAAATTAAGGCGCTTTCCAAATAAACAGGATTCTGAGAAATTAATTCATGCATTTAGTTCTAGTAGGATTGACTGCTGCAATGCTGTGTTCACTGGATGTTCAAACTGTTCTTTATACAGCCTCCAGTTAATCCAAAATGCGGCTGCAAGAAAATACGAAAATATAACTCAAGTTCTTAAATCCTTACGCTGGCTCCCGGTTAAGTTTAGGGTAGATTTCAAAATCCGCATTTTAACATATAAAGCATTAAATGGCCAAGGTCCTGCTTACTTGTCTGAACTTATCATGACTTACAAACCAGAGCACACATTAAGATCTCAAGATGCCGGTCTGCTAATGATTCCAAGAATTAATAAAATAACAGTGGGAGGTTGAGCTTTTAGTTACAGGGCCCCTAAACTGTGGAATGGTCTGCCTGCTACTATAAGAAATTCCCCTTCGGTCTCAGCTTTTAAATCCCGGCTGAAGACTCACTACTTCAGTTTAGCATATCCTGACTGAAGCTGCTGATTAACTGTACAGACTGCACCACTGTTGCTAGTCATTAGCACTAAAACATAAGTAACATGATAGTTATAATTTGTTACTAACCATCACCTATTCTGTTTCTCTTCTCTGTACTCAAATGTGGCACTTGGTGACACGGCCCACCTGCCAAGTTGTTTTGCCTGCCTAAGGTAAAGTCATCCCTGATGGAGGATCATAGGAATTGTGGGGTAGAGGGGTCCTTTCATTGGATTGGCTGGCCTAGTGCTGTTTCAGCTGTGGAATAGCCAAATGGGGGAGGCAGCTTGATGGCTGAGGTCTCCAGGACTCTAAACAAATCCAAATCATATTATGTGATATCATCTACTGTTAAATTCTGGTCCGTACTTGTAAAATATTTTATTTTTATACTGTATTGAGGATTTGATCTGTTCTGTGTATTGTATTATATTGAGCCCCTTCTTTTTGACGCCCACTGCACACCCAACCTACCTGGAAAGGGGTCTGTTTTTGAACTGCCTTTCCCAAGGTTTCTTCCATTTTTTTCCCTACAAGGGTTTTTTTTTGGGAGTTTTTCCTTGTCTTCTTAGAGAGTCAAGGCTGGGGGACTATCAAGAGTCAGGGCCTGTTGAAGCCCATTGCAGCATTTCTAGTGTGATTTTGGATTGTACATAAATAAATTGTATTGTGCTTGATTAGTGCTTTACACAAGTTTTTTCTAATTTAAATCTTTTCAATTATATGTGAGTTGGCCACAAGGTGCCCTAAAACATTGACATAGTTTTGTCCACTTATTACATTACTAAACTTGTTAAATTTCTGCAATTCTACAATTTCTGCAATTCGGAGAAATTGACTCACAATAATGTTTCTCTGTAAAACTATTACAAATTTAAATATACTGTACTGCACTTTTATGCTTATGTAATAAATGTTTAACTCTGATGTACCTGTTATGGTTTATGGCGTACGACCGGGGCCCTTCCAGCCGGGAGCATATCCAGAGCATTACCTCCCCCGGAGCGCTAGGTGGCAGCCCCCCTGGGTTTCAGCAGTGCATTCGGACTCCCGCTAGGCTCCATAGGAGCTGGAGTGTGATACAGCCCTGTTGGGTTCAGTGGGCACTGCCTTAGCTGCTGCTGAGCCCTTTTGTGCAGCTCTTCTGACACACCCAGAAATGCTGCTGGAAGTAGGTTAACGAGCACCTGGAGCACTTCTGGGTGCCTTATAAAAGGAGTCAGCAGGCACTACTTGGGGAGCCAGAGTTGGGTGGATGAAGACAAAGCTTTCCAGGAGGAATGGAGGCAGACAGAGAAGAGAAGAAAAGTGTGTTTTTGGTTTTGTGGTGTACTTATGACTGTGCTGTACACGTGGGAAACAGGGGAAGGAGTTTCCCATGGGGAGAAAAATAAAAAGGTGTGCCCTGAACTTGTGTTCCATGTCTGTCTGTACCGCACCAAAGTGGGCCACAGGTTTCATATATGTATGTCTGTGAAAGCTTTTTGATTGTATCATCAGAGAAGATTTCTGTTCTAGAATAGGTACAATTTAATGGAATGATTTAAATGAATTGTACAACAAAGAGCTCAGAAACAAAATTGCAAGGGACAAAAGCATGGAGGAAAAATGTGCACAACCACAAATAAGAATACCTAGTAAAAGGTCTCTATAGTGTGTGAATTATAGTGTCACAGACAAACTTGCAAAACAAAACAGTTGACATGAGGAGAAACCATACACAAATGGAGAGAGAGGAGGTAGGGGGCATGCATTGATTATAGTGCATTGCCACATCCACCACATGGCAGACCACCCGGATTGGGACCCGAGTGTAGCTGTTCAACAGGGGACACCTGAACACTACACTGGAACAATGTAAGGTTTTTACAGTAGCTGGAGTGCCAATCCTGCCACCAACCCCCAAAAATGGAGAGACGACACAAAATCACATAAACTAAAGAGTAACTGTACTGGGCAATATATAGAACTATATTATGTTCTGTCTCTAGAAAAAAAAGTATAAATAGTATTAGGTTCAGTTTCTGTGCCTTTTGATGATGTACCCACTGTTTCTAAAGAGCTTATAGATACTGTAGTGGCCAGCAGACTGCAGCATTTAGTGATAGGCCGGGGCCAGGTACCTATTTACTGCAAGGAACAGCACTTACACAAGGAGTGGAGTTGGACACCTGACAGACAAAAAACTCTAGAACCATCCAGTCTGTTCCACAGCTTTCTATGGAACACTGTCTGAGGTCGGCAGAGTGAACTTGGAGGCAGGAGTCCTTAGGAATCACATGCAAGTTAGAGGATGATAACAAGATGGCGACAAATCAGCATGGTACACAACAAAGTACAGACTGGTACCATCCCTAGTGTGTGTGTGGGGATAACGAAAGATACAACTTGTCCTGATGCTTGTGTGCATAATTTTTGTTTTGATGGCAGCCCATAACATTGGGAAGTTTGCATTGACATAGTGGAATTCAGCGATTTGCCTGTACTGTTGTGAATTAAAATAGTAACTGTGCCCTTTTGATTGAGATGTAAAAGATGGAGCATGATTATAATTTCTGTGGCAAGAAGTTAGAGGTTAAGAAGACAAAGGTTAAAACAGCTAATAAAGGGACAACAACAGAAGTGGAAGCAGTTAGTATAGTGTCAAACAAAAATATATATATTTCTTTGTTAACAGCAATAATAACTTAGAGAACGGAGTAGAGAAAATTTACACAAGCTGTCACAGAAAATTATTGAATAAACTATAACTCACACACTGAACTTTCTCCTTTCAAACTGTTTTTGTAAATTAACTCGCTGTTGCATTTTTCTGGGAAAAGATTAAAAATTACATTAATCAGATTGGAACAGTATTTGCTATAAAAAATTATATGCAAAAATCTTTTTATCAAGAACACCACAAGATAATAAACATTATTAAGCACTGATCTAATCTATTTTGGACATTATCCAGGATTAAGAAATGAAAAAGGAAGTTCCAGAGACATCTCAGGTTACCGGTCAGTTTCATTAGTCACACTCTTTATGTTGTAGTCTCCATCAGATGAGGTGGTTTTATTGTGAGTCACATAAAGACATTTCTTAACAATGGCATGCTCTACAAAGATGAGCGCCAAAATGTTTAATAAACCAGGGGCTGTGTATCAATAGTTACTGACATACTGTAGCACCAGACCATCATATTTTCTATAGCTGCATTTTCCTAAAGTTTGATTGTGAGGTACTTGTAATTATAGAATGTTTTAAAGGTTGAGGGCAGCAAAATGGCTTAATAGTTTGCCTGTTACAGCTCAAGATGTATTTCCATTTAGAATGCTGTTAAGTACCGATTTTATTTTCTTCTTCTTTGCTGTCAATTGACTATACAGTATCTTTTGTTTGTTTTAATGTAATTAGTATTTTATTTTAAATTTAAACATGCATATGCTAACATTGACATTATTACTATTTATTCACTATTGCTAACATGCTGTTGTGTTCTTATTGCTAACTTCCATCATGATTTTGACCTACCTATTCCTTTTATCTTCATTAAACTAATTAAATGCAAAGTGAGAACTCACCTGTTATACTTCTTTTATATAGTTTGACAGCTGATATTATTGTATTTATCTATTTATGCTATGTAATTTCTTTTTTTGTTTTTACTTCTCGTAAAGCACTTTGTGCTACATTTTATGTGTGAAAATGTGGTATAGACTTAAATACTGTTGTTTTTAAACGAGTGACAATCATCTTTTTGCTTCATATCTCACTTGTACTACAGGGGTCTCCAACTCTGCTCCTGGAGTGTTATTGTGGCTACAGGTTTTCATTCTAACCCTTTTCTTAATTAATGTTCGGTTTTTGCTGCTAATTAACTTCTTTTCCTTCATTTTAACTGATTCATTTTTAAGACTCCATCTTATGAAGTACTTCATTTTTCACTTAAATGGCAGCCAAACAAAAATGACATGTGAAGTGAGCCAAAGTAAAAGAAGTGAAAGTTCAGGGTGCTGTGGTTGTAGATGGGTGCAAAATTGGCTCAGACACAGGAAGCAGAGGGTAATGGTGTGAGGAACCTTTTTAGAAACTGGCTGATGTTAAGAGCGGTATCCCACAGGGGTCAGTGCTAGGGCTGCTGCTATTTTTAATTTAAATAAATGATTTGGTTTGAATATAATTAACAAGTTGGTTACGTTTGCAGATAATACCAAACTAGGTAGATTGGCAGATAATCAAGAATCAGTTGAATCATTACAGAGAGACTTGGACAGCATACAGTGGATCGAGTGGATTTGTGGCAGATAAAATTTAATTTAAGTAAATGTAAAGTATTACACGTAGGAAGTAAAAATGTTAGGTTTGAATACACAATGGGGGCTCTGAAAATCAAGAGTACACCTTATGAGAAGGATTTAGGAGTCATAGTGGACTTGACACTGTCAACTGCCAGACAGTGTTCAGAAGCCATTAAGGAGGGTAATAGAACATTAGGTTATATAGCACAATGTGTAGAGTACAAGTCCAAGGAGGTTATGCTCAACCTTTATAATGCACTGGTGAGGCCTCATCTTGAGTACTGTGTGCAGTTTTGGTCTCCAGGACACAAAAATGACATAGCAGCACTAGAAAAGGTCCAGGGAAGAGTGACTAGGCTGATTCCAGGGCTACAGGGGTTGAATTATGAGGAAAGATTAAAAGAGCTGAGCCTTTTCAAGTTAAGCAAAAAAAGATTAAGAGGAGACATGACTGAAGTGTTTAAAATTATGAAGGAAATTAGTACAGTGGATCGAGACTCTTACTTTAATATAAGATCAGATCATTAGGGCACAACTGGAAACTTGTTAAGTGTAAATTTCGCACAAACATCAGGAAGTTTTTCTTTACACAGAGAATCACAGACACATGGAATAAGTTACCAAGTAGTGTGATAGACAATAGGACTTTAGGGACTTTCAAAACTAGACTTGATGCTATTTTAGAAGAATTAAATAGTTAGAACTGGTAAGCTTTGTTAGGCTGAATAGCCTGTTCTTGTATAAATTGCTCTGTTTTAATGACCAGTCGAAGCCTCAAACTCCACCCAATTTCACTATAACCTCTTTCTTAATTAGAAGCCAATTCTTACATCTAAACGTTCTGCAAATTTTATCTGCTTGGTTGTATACTATGTTACTTTTTTGAAATAAAATAAAAATAATGAAGCCAGTTCTTGTTAATTAAACCTGTTGTTTAATTCCATTGCTTGTTGTTGCTGCCATTCTGCAGATATTTCCACATCTGTTGATTTTCTTTTTTCTGAGAACACCATCAAAATGTTTTGTGGCCCTGAGCAGATCAACTTTACTGAGATCTTCACTTTTCTTTTTTCAGATAATCTATGACAGAGGCGGGTCAGGTGGTCATGAGTTGGATCATTTTGTATCTCATTATTGTTTGGTTAATAATTAAAGAAAAAAGAGACAATTAAGTGGACTGAGTCTTAAATCATAAATCAATTAAATTAAAGAAAAAGGGTTAATTAACAGGAAATACTGGTCATTAATTAAAAAAAATCATTGGACTGAAAAACTGTAACCACAATAGGTCTTCAGGATCACAGGTGGAGGCTTCTGCAATACAATATATGATCAAGAACAAACTAGTCTAGGATTTATCTATAATAATATTCATCTACTGTATTCATTCAATAGTCCTTCCATTTTATGTAAAGGTTTTCGGAATTATTTTTCTGTTTCCCCAAATGAAAACATTAAAGGGGAAAGAAAAATCTCTACCATTGCTAAACCCTAAAGAATAATCTTTAAAAGCTTTTATTCAGATGTCTTATACATTTGGTACAGAAGTGGAGCATTGGAAAGAGAAAGCACAGACTAACGGCAGTTACATAATGATCTGAAATAGATTTATTAAGATTTTAATTACATTTTGAATGTCTACGTGAAATTTAAATTTAAATCGGGGTGTCAAACTCATATCCTGGAGGACCAAAGTGAGAGTAGGTTTTTACTCTATCCCCTTTCTAACTTTGTATTACTGATGCTAATGGAACACACTTATTTTGCTAAATTTTAATTCACTTGTTTTATTTAAGATTCAGAACTCTTGTTTCTTTATTTCTTAACCAGCAGCCAAACAATCGAAAGACACAAAAAGAACAAACAGATGACCAACTAACCTGATCTTATTTGCATTTACTGCATGTGCCATTATACAATATCTGTTTCAATAAAATGTTAGGGAAATAAAAAACTGAAGGTCTGAAAAACACCAATCTTTCCTGCTCTACAAAAATTAAAATGAATTTTGCTAGACTGAAATAGGTTTATAACTATCTGATGGCAAGAACACGTAAGCTTGTTATACTGTATAATGTAAATGAAATTTAATAATATCAGTCTGTATTTTGAATGTTACAGCTTCATTTGATGTTGTTTATCCGTTCTGCACACTAAGGATCTCATTTCAACCCTAAGATCATATCTTGTCTGTTTATTTGTGTGCCACAGACACAGAAATTGCTTAATTTATTTTGGCAAAATTTCGCATGTAGGTTGCATTTGGTCCACCTTAAAATGTAGGCCAAATGGAGTTTCAAAAAATTTCATTTGAGATGGGGTTGTTAAGCGGGGGCATCCCAAAAACTGTACATTATTCTTAAAAGTTGGGGTTGATCTAATATGAAATTGTGCATGTATATTACCATTGAAATACTGTTGATACAACTTAAAATGTAGACTTAGAAATATTACATTGTTAAAATTGGATGTAATGGGGTGGCAGAGTAGAGAAATGGTTCAGCCAGTGACAATGAATGATTTCATATCCAGCTGTTTCTTACATGGGCATTTGTATGTAGCATGTTCTCGAGTCAGCCACAAAATGAATCTGCTTATATTAACACCCAACAACAAAAATATATATATATAAATATAGTCATTAATTAATCTTCGTTTGATTACAAATATACCAATGTTAGGAGGAAAGTACTGTCCATACTGCCGTTACAACTCTCTCTTTATATGTAAAGAGAACGCATGATACACAAATATAAATACAGAAGGAATTTGTTTTACCACAAAAAATATTTATTTTTGAAGCAAATGGATAAGAAACATCTTCAGAGGTTAATAAGATGACAAAGAGTATGCTAATAATTCCAGGAATCTCTCATGAGAGTAGAGAAACTGATAGCTATTTGCGTCTTTTGAGTTCAAGTTACTTCCCCAGGAGACTGCAGCATAGAATAACATGCTGACTTCTATGGATTGGCAGAATATTTCCTGCAGCTTGCTGCATACATCAAAAGACCTGAGTCTCCTCAGGAAGTGCAGTCTCCTCTGGCCCTTCTTGTACCCATCACTCTGGTGTCAGACCAACCCAGTTTGCTGTTTATATGAACCTCCATATACTTGTAGGTCCACACCACTTCCACATCCTCCCCCAGTATGGTGACAGGTTATGTTATTTATGCACTTATGTTTATGGAGTATTTTTATGTTGTGATGGGTGGGTCACAGACTTGCACAAGAGAGAAGAAGGTGAGTCCAGTTTTCCGAGAAAATCAGCTTTGTCATTGTGAAGACAGGAACACACTCATGCATTGTATTCAAAGGGGAGCTGTCCCATCAATACACACAAACACAGCATGCAAGAACTGATATTGTCAGTCATACTGCATTTGTTCTCTTTGTCATATTAAAGGAAAAGATAGCCTCCTTCATCAAGCAGGTTCATTCTGCAGGAGAGACAACAGAAAGTGAGCACACGGCCAGGTCAGTGGCTGGTGTTTTATGTTCCCTGCATCAACTAGGAAACAGACACATTATGTGGTCAGCCTGTGAACTTGCTTTTAAACATGCAGCAGATAGCCAATTCCTGCATGTTTCAGCGCACAGCGCAGTTGGGGGGTTGTTGAGTGCCGGGGTCTCAAAAATCTCACAATGTAAATACCATGGAGAGATGTTCATGTTTACAAGCAGGCAACTTGTATTTAATATAACTTCCTATAGTCCAATGCAGCCAAAATTGATGATGGCCTCTGGAAAACTGAACCGGTTTGAGGAGGCATAAAAACGAGGATAATATTCCCATTGTAAGTGAAGTAGAGAGTGACTCTGATGTAGACAGCAAGTTTGAGGCTTACAGTCCAGATCCATATCCACTAGGCCACACTGATTGTCATGTTTACGGCACTTAAAAAGGAAAAGGGAGAACAACCCTTCCTTTTAGTACACATGTAATTGCACTTTGGTAAGTGTACTTATAGACCTGAAAAAAAAATTAATCATATTTTGCTAAATTGAGAAGTGTATGCTGTGTAGAAGGCCTCTATTAAGGAGAGATTTGGACAGGTTGAATGTGCTAATATTATTGCTATACTGTATATCCAAGTACTTAGAGCCATCAATGCATGCTTCATCTGTGGGAATTAAATGAACGGAGACCAATTTATAATAATGCTGCAACAACTGCCAACATCACCACAGATCACACATTGCCAGCAGAATCAAGGGTCCTCCTGCAGTAGTTTAACTGCCAGCGGTTTTCAAGCTCTGATTTAAAGAAATGAGGCAAGACCTAATTTTGGGTGTGTTGTTTGGTGTGCTAATAATGTTGTGATAGGGTCAGTTGTCATGGGAATGCTCTTTTTTTGTATTTCCATGGATGACTTTTTGCATGTATCAGTGACTGTGTGTTACTGTTTACAGCATGACATTAAGAAATGGAATTGAAAAGATTTGGACCGATTACAGAATGCATCAATAAAATTATTCTACTGGGAGCCCATTTGAAATTCTTCCAGAGTTTAAAGTCTTTCAGTACGACGAATAAGGAAAAGTAAAGTAAAGCAAATCTGCACTGGCCACAGGAGAAGTGAGTCAACCTTTATTCTTTAAGGGACCTTTATATATAATATATAGTTATCTATAAAAAACAAATACATAAAGTAATGTAACATAATACAGTATTTTCAAAGCCACTTAAGCAAATTTAGGGCTGCAGGGGACTGCAGCTTATCCGAAGATGACTAGATAAAGCAGGAAACACCACTGAATATGGCACTAGTCTATTATGGGGTCCCGTCACCTACTTAAATACAGTAACCTCACACAGTTTGGAACTATTAATTGTATTAATTTTTAAAGAATATTTTTTTACATTAGAGAGATCAGTTGTGTGTAAGCCTTACCATAAATTGTTATTACACACCTTGCTGTTCCTCTTTTTTCTGCATATTGCTTTCAAATTTTATGTAATGTGTTTTTTTTATTTCTTATACTGATGCATTATAAACGCTTTCCATTTCCATGGCTAAATGTGTGATGCTGTTTGGGTCATAAACTTTCCAGCTTCATACGTGTTAGGTTATTACAGGCAGGCAGTGTGGTGTAGTGGCTTTGGACGTCACACCTTGAGGTTGTGGTTTCAAATTCCTCTACTGACACCATGTGACCAAGAGCAAGGCACTTCATCTGCCTGTGCTGTGCTCTATTTGGAAAAAGAAATGTACCCAATTGTATCTCTCAAAATGTTGTAAGCTGCTTTGGAGAATGGCATAACTGAAATGATAAATAATAATAATACATTTGAAAAGTATGTTAGTGAATCAGAGCTTGTGGAAGGATCAAGAATTACTCTTACAGTATTTCTCTGCATGTATGCAAGCCTGTTATTATTGTAGAACAGGACCACATCTAGCACTAATTCTAATGTTTGTCAGCATAATCATAGTTTTTGGTTCATGTAAGTATATTTTATGATGTGACTACTGAAAATGTGGGCATAATATAAAAACTAAAAGCACTGAAAACAGCATGCATGCAATATTTTTAACCTGATGTGTTAAATGAGTATGTTAACACATATAAATGGAACATTTTAAAGCCTGTTCCCTGGACGTTTATGATCATAAATGACTGTAGAGAGGTGGCAGCAGCTAAATCCTTGGCAGTAAGTCTGTGTGAAAGGTGGCTGGCCTCCATGCTTTACAAAACGTGCTCAATATATAGTGATAACCGATGCGAGAATTTTGATTTTATTGATACACATAACTATGGTATTTCTTTTCCCAATCATCTTATAAACAAATGACTTGTTTGTTATTTTTTTGTTATCAGACCAATGTTTAATAATTGAGAATGACAGATTGGTGGGAGCAGGTCAGTCATTTCCAGAACAGTATGTGTGTAAGAAATGTTTAACCTGGGTTTGCATTTGTGATTTCATCTGTTTAACATCATGATGTTTTGTATGAACTGTTCAGTTCTTCAACAGAGTTTTATTTTTTCTCTTATCTCCTTTCAATTTGTTTCCTAGTTCCATATAAAACCTTTCAAGGAGACCTATAATATCTAAATTGTTAAATTCTGAAAATGGCATTGAGAGATAAGAGGAAGTTTACATTTTCCATGGGCAGTTATAATTAAAAATATTTTTATTTTATTTATTTTTTTTTTCAATGAAGAGCCCCTTATCTGATTGACTGGTTGCCTTCCATTTGTCTATGAGTCAACTGAAAATCCACTGAAGTTTTATAAAATGTATAGGTATTGTGCACATTATTCAAGGGTTTATAATCATTACTTTCATTTATGGCTGGTCTTAAGATGTTAATATATTTTGTGTTTTAAATACAGTATAAATGTTTTACATTGTCCAGGCTGTAGGGACACAGATTCTGATTTGCAAAGACTTTTTTTGACACAGCATGCTGCTTGAGCATTTAGCATTGAGCACAGCTGAGAATATGTTTGGTTATTTTTATTTGTGTCTTTTGGTGGTCCACTCTGAAACAAATTTATTAATTGATGTATACGAAAGGAGACCCAAAAATGTCTGGAATCAGTCGTTAACATGGGAGTATGGTGTAGTTCTTGAATATATCACTAGGTATTGTATACCTACTGTCTGGTAAATCAGTCCACTGACTGACTTTGAGTCTATCGAGTTTGTTTTTCTGTCATTTATTTTACAATCATGCTGTTGACTTTGGTGATTTTGTTTTTTCCCCAAGCCACCATCGCAGATTTTTAAGAGACAATGATGATCACATTTTTGGACATTGACGGACTTGTTCATAAAGAGTTTCATCCTCAGGAACAGACTATTAATCAGTGATATTAACAATGAAGTGCTGATGCATCTACAAGAAAACATCAGGAAAAACTTGGAAATATGGCAAATGTGAAAGTGCATTTTGCAGCATGACAATGTGCCTGCCCATAGGGTGTTGTCAATCAATGAGTTTTTCATCCAAAACAATGTGGTTGTTGCTTCACATCCTCTGCATTCACAATATCTCACTCCTTGTGACATCTTTTAGTTCCTGAAATTAAAATTGAGACTGTAAAGAAGAAGATTTGCTATTGTGGAAGAAATAAAAAAAAAAACAGGAGGCTCTAGACATCAACAACAGCATTTATTTATAGAGAAACTTCCAATACAGAGTATGATTCAAGGTTCTTTACCAATGGTAGTAAATGTGCTTTACAAATGGTAGTAAGTAGAAACAAAGAAAAAACAATAATCACATAAACAATTATACTACGGATCAGACGGTCAGTGGGGGAAGGAAAAACAAAAACTACAGTGGAGAAGAGAAAGGTTTGGGGTTCTGCGACCAAAAGCCCATCAATGCCCGGTGGATATTCTTGTATATCTAAGGTACAAAAAAAGAATAAAAGAGAGAGTCAGCCTGTGCAGACATCATTAAGAACAAGATCTCAATATTCTTCTTTTTTCTACTAGCCTCAGGAAATTTCATTTAGTTGGTGGCACAGGTCTCCATCACCAGATACCAGACTGTTATTAGTCACAAATTTAACAAAAAAGTACATTTTAGGATATGATTTAAACAAGTGTAACATTTCGGCCTGACATATCTCAGGTAGGTTATTACATATTTTGGAGCATAGAAACTAAAAGCAGTCTCACCACTTCTTTTACATGTTAATATTGAATAACAAGAAAAACAAAGCGATTGTGAATGTAAGCAGACATGGCAATTAAAGATGAGAACAGAAAAGGTTTCCAGGAATGGGAAAAGCTCTGGGTGTATTGCATCTCAAGGAGAGTATTTTGCAGGGGACCAAAAGAGAAAGTTTTTTAATAAAGGTTTTTTTAACAGTTCTGGGAATTTTTTGTCTCTCCTCATAATTTGCTTTCATTTAACTGTGATGTTTCATATCACTTCATATATAACTAGTAGTAATCAAGGTTGCATTCTGAAGCCTTTTTTTCTCATGAAATGTACTGTATAAAAAAACTTGGGTGTGCAAGTGCCAATTATGGCTTAGACACTGAAATTCATGAAAACTGTGGATTTCACACAAAATTGAGTCATAGATGTATACAAAAGCCACCCAAAAATAAATAAAGCAATAATATTCATGAGCATAGAAACAAATTATTCATAAGACAGGCTGACAGAGGCCGATTCAGCTTGAGCAGAGTAGCCAACAGGTCAGAGTTGAGTAAAACATTGGTGCTAAAAGAGGCATAGCAGAATGTACAACTTATCACACCTTATGAAGAATGCATTACAAAAACCAATAACTCAGAAAACAAAGTTTGGTTGTGTTAGGCTGAAAAGTCAAGCAAAATGACACCTTTTATTGGCTAACTAAAAAGATTACAATATGCAAGCTTTCGAGGCAACTCAGGCCCCTTATTCAGGCAAGATGTAATGATGTGATGTTGTGTTAAGCTAAAAAACACGCGTGGCAGGCATTGAATAGATAGAAAAACATTAATTAGTCTTACACATTCCAGTTACTGCTTACTTATTATTGATGGAAAGCTTGAGGTATTTCAAAAACTTCATGGTCTATTGGTCTGTTCTGCCAAGTGTAAAAAAATGCAGACAGACAGTAATGACTTAATGGTCCTGGGTATATTTTCATAGCACATGTTAGGTCCCATGGTTCAAGGATAAAAATACTTACATTTTCTAGGATGTGTAAACCATCATTACCAAATTGGTTAATTCCTTCATGGAAATAAATGGGATCTTTTCAGCAGGTTACTATACCATGTTACAAGGTTAGCAATTTCTGGAATAGTTCCAAGAATATGTCAGCAAATTAATTCTAATGCAGTAGCCCAGGAAGCAGATCACAATTTAAATGAACATCTACAGTAGTAGACACAGCAAACGTTTTGCAATAGAGATCTACTTCAGACTAATCTGCAAGAAGTATAAGACACCTTGGTGTGTTGCTTTTTCAATATCTTGTTGAGTCCATGATTGAATTGTTTAAGCCATTCTTCAGACTAATGTGCAATCATGTTCACATATTTAATAAGCTGTTGATTCAGTGTAGCTATTCTACATAAAAGTCAAAAGTAACTGTTGTGCCCCCTTTCTCTGTTGTTTTTACTGAGGGTGCTGACCTGAGTTCCTTTAAATCAAGAGTTCCCAAAGTGGTCGATATCGACCCCCTGGGGTCGATTTGAACTTTCTAGGGGTCAATAGTTTCAATAAAAAAATTTGGGGGTCGATGACAGAAAAAATAGACCCCCTTACTACTGCTTATTTGTTTGTGTTTGTTATTTCAAAATATCTATGATTCCAATAGGTACCTAATTAAGAAGTAAAATAATAAAAAAAAAACACTTTTTTGATAAAAACACATTACATACCAAACTTGCGAGCGAAAAGGTAAAATGTTTCATTAAAAGAGTCGCACGTAAGAATGCATGAAAATACATTTAGCACAAACATGTCTGAGCATTGTCTTATCGAATGTATCAAAGCAAGTGCGGACATTAAAAAACATTGCAAGTCACTTCATTTTTATATTTAATATAGTGATTTCAGTACAGTATTTGTACTTATTTTGAATTTACATATTTATTTCATAAATGTCAAAAATGTAAAAAAATTCTGCTCGTATTTTTTTGCTTTAATTTTCGTTAGTGCAGGTTTCGATATTAAATGTTGCACACGATAATGCCATATTCATTAGTCCTTTTATCTTTTTCAATCATTAATTATAAGTGATTAAAATGAAAAGTTTGATATCTAGTGAAATATTTAATATTGAGTACTGTACAAATTTATTAATTTGAGTAAGTAAAGTAAATGACTAGGGGGTTGACGGTTTTAAAAGGCTTTGGTAAAGGGGTCTGCGGCTGAAAAAAGTTTGGGAACTCTTGCTTTAAATATTGTAAATCTAAGACATTCTCAGTACTTTATTTTAATCCTTCTTTCCCTTTTTTCTTTGCTGTAGACTGGAAAGTATAATGAATTTCCAATCTAAACACATTTAATGACACCTGAGCAAAACCATAATGCTCTATTTATACCCAGTGTGATAGACAGCCCAACCACAAACAAACGTGCCACACATGTTTATTAAACTATTTCCAAGTCCATAAACAGTCCTGCACCGCACACAGTGCTCCAGCACCAATCACCCTTCTTTCTGGCCTCACAATGGTTCTCTTCGGGCCACCTTCTCTCCACTGGCCAAAGCCTTGCCTTCCTCCACCCGACACCAGCTCCCCAACTGTTGGAAGGCGGCCCCTTTTATACTTCCCCGGATATGATCCAGGTGCCCCTTGATGAACTTCCGCCGACACTTCCTGGTGTGGCGGAAGTGTTGCATGAGCACCCGGAAGCACTCTGGCTTCCAGGGCTACAGGATCCAATAAACACCCCTTGGCAGTGGCCATGGGTCCTTATAGGGTTTAAGCTTCCCAGCTCAGTTCCCGTGACCCCCGTAGCAACCAGGGCGGCTGTCCTATCATGGCCAGGGGGAGGTATAATCCCTCTCCCAGTCCTTCCAGGCGTCCCGGCTGGGTATGGCACCCAGCCACACGTGACATCAGGTAAAATCAAAAATGCACAATTACTCAATTGATCAGTTTAAATGTATGAACTATTATTCACAAATATATAAGTGTATATCAATAACACCTGTATTTACAATTATATTTTTGTATTCTTTTAGGTAGACTAAACATGACTAAAAACTTCTTAACATATACTGTATTACATGAAAAAAATCTCCTTTTTTCAAAACACAAATAAATAAATCCCACAATGTCAGCAAAAAGAAAATTGAAATTTAAATGGTTCCACAAATTAAAGGTTGCAGATCTGGATGGTGCTGTGCAGCCAAAACAAGAGGCTTTTTCACCCCTGTAATACACACAAGAAACTCAACCCCACTGTCAGCAGTATATGGCCGATGTTGTGTTAATGATATACTCAGCTCCGGTTGACAGTTAGCTGCAGATAAGTCCAATCTCCAACTTTCACTGAATTCAGAGTTTGTCCAGCCCTTAAGAGACAGTGCTAGCACAGTTTGTTGAGTTGGCTCACTCAGCACAGTCCTTAGAAACAGTCGCAACACTCATCGTGTATCAAATCTGTTAGTGTTTCGTTGGAACAGACTACTTACTAAATAAACTTCAGGTTGAAGTTCATAACAAAAAAAAAAAACAAAGTCCATGTCCTATAACTTAACTTTAATTACCTGGTCGACAACTTAAACATTTCTCACAGAATACCTAAATGCATGTGTTACCCATCCAGAAACTTCTTTTCTTTTTCTCTTTCCTTGTCTCTACCTCCCGTTCTATTTCCCATACATCTTTGTTCTACAATCTATGACCTGCTCTGTCATTTGCTACTATTACCATAGCTCAGGGGTGGGCAATGTCGGTCCTGGAGTGCCACAGTATGTGCAGGTTTTTGTTTCAACCCAGTTCCTTAACGAGTACTCAATTATTGCTGATGAAGCACATATTGCGTAAGTGACATTTTGATGCTTCATTTTAGTGGTCTCGCTTGTTAAGGTTCTCCAAACTTAATTGCTTATTTCAATCTTAAACTGCTGCATTCAGTGTTTTAATTGCTCCTTATTAGCAATAAGATGTAAAAGACAAAGCAGCCAGTAGTTCTCCAGCTAGCTTTTTTCCAATTGGGTTGGAATGAAAACCTGTAGCCACTGCGGCTCACCAGGACCGACATTGCCTACCCCTGCCATAGCTCAATTTTTAAAGGGCTACTCATTGAAGCAGTGTCCTCTGTAGACTTTTGGATATTGTGATTACTGTCATCATGTGTACAATGTGAATTATTTAAAAAAAATGTTATTGTGCAACTTACACCAATTCAATCTTAGTCGCTGTTAAAATACTATTCTTGAGATGCAATACACTTGACCCACAGCTTCTTTTATTGGTGGAAACATTTCCTGTACTCATCTTTTGTTTTACGTGTAAAGACTCAGGCGTTTTTTTCTGGATTTCTTCTACAGTTGCAAATTAACTTTCATTCAGTCTCAGTTTTCCTAGGGAGCAAGATCTGGAGAATTCTGGGTGTACAAAGCAACAACCATATTGGTTTTGGTCAAAAACTCTGACTGGAAATGTGGTGTGAGCAGGTGCACTGTCAATGCGCCGTGGTAGCAAATGGTACAAAATGCAGTTTTGCATGCACTGCTACTTTTTTCTTGATTCTTCTGGCAGACACCTCAGCAGTTCAGTGAAATGTTGCTGATTAACAGTCTGTTTACTGGGAAATTCTTCAGTAACAACTCCGTAATTGCCAAAAAACATATCATCATTGTTTTGATGTTTGACCTGATGTGCTTTCTTCAGCTTGGAGAAATAAAATTGCCGAAGTCACACATAATGTAGAACAGATGTCATGAAAAAGCACTCAATCAACTCAGTACAATGCCACTCGGCGAACTGTTAAACTGACTATAAGCATAAGATGTACTCATGCTTTATTGTGCTATGGACCTAGCTGACTTCTCTTCTCCCTTTTATACTCTTTATTATGTAGACCAAACTAAATGCCCACAAATCCCTTCTATAGCTCACATATATTATAGTACCATTTATATGTATGACCTCAGCCAATAATACAGACTTTGGAACAGGCAGGGGAGAAAGTTAAATATTTATTAAGCATTATTCAAATAGAGCTTAAACAAAAGAAAAATAATGTGTGAACACCATACAACCTGGTACGGCTAAATGTTCAGTCCGACCAAGATGCCAATTTCTTGCTTTGCTTGAAGCTTCGGCAGTAATTCTTAGATTAACTTTGCCCCATTCTCCATTCTCTTTCTGATCCTCTCTTTTACTGATCTTATAAAGCTAATCTAGGTATGATGTGGTCATTCTGTCTCCAAGACAACTTTTTTAAAATGAAACATCTTGTCTGTGAAAAGTGCTTATCAGAGCTTATATGCTTCTACCATTACAGTCAAGAGGCTATAGCGAGTGTGCTTGTGCAACAGGACTTATGAGAAGGTCCATTGTGCCATCATCCAAAGCTCAGAAATTTAAAATCAGGTTTCCAAAATCAGCTGGTTTAGCTCACACTTCTGACATCATAAACAGCAGCCAACAGCACAGCATGTTTGTATGAATTAGAAACAGTTTTATGAAACCAAGCGTGCATTATGGTAGCAACACAAATATGCATAGCCAAGTAATACCTTAGATTCACAATATAGCTAAGCAAACTACACTTTCTACTTTAACTAATTACCTAAACATTCAGGTAATTCTTACGCAAACACCAAAGCATTAACAAACAAGATATATTTTCAGTAGCTATGTATTTATTATAACAAGTTGTTTTAGCATAACAGGCTATTTTAGCAGATGGAATTTTAGAAAGGAATAAAGTGTATTTACAAAAGGTCAATTTTTTTAAACGTTACAAGAAAAGTCCTTTTCTTTTCTGAAACATTCTGTTCCTTTCTCCAACAATTTATTTTTGTAAAAAAGGGACAGGCCTTGGTATAATGAAAGCAGTGAGAGCCGTGTTCAGAGAGTTAGATCAAGTGCAGCACAGCCATAGGCCTTCTTCTTCTTCTTTCAGCTGCTCCCATTCGGGGTTGCCACAGTGGATCATCCAAAATTGTTGTCCGCATATTGATTTGGCAATACCAAATGAAATTACTAGACCATTATTATTGTGAATTCTAATTATTGAGATGGAGTTCATCAAGTTCTGTGTCTCATGTCAAAAAACATAGAACAATATGGATGACTAACGGACAAAGAAAACTAAGAGGTTATTTAGAGAACCACACTAAGCGAATAGATGAGATAACTTTGGTTTTGTGCATTGAGATGCTTTCACATTGTGATTACCTATTTATTTCATTATGCTGATTTTTCAAATATAAAGATTTTTCAATATTGATTAAACTGGATTGTCCTTGGTTTGTTTTTTGTTTTTAATTTTTAATTATTATTAATTTCTTTAAAATATTTATTTTTGGGGGTTCAAAGGGCTCTGCTGCATTGAAGATTAAGATGTTGATTCCATTAATTTGCTTGTGAACATGTTAGCCCATGTTAATTAAACCTACTACTGTGTTTTGTTTTTATTGCTTAACTAGCAAAATACCCGCGCTTCGCAGCGGAGAAGTAGTGTGTTAAAGAGGTTATGTAAACATATATATACATATACATATATACATATATATACATATCTACATATACACATATCTACATATACATATATATACATACATATACACATCCACATATACATATACATATATATACATATACAAATTTTCATATCTACATATATATATACATATGTACATATATATACATATAAATATATACATATCTACATATATATACATATGCACATATATATATATAAATATAGACATACATATATACATGCATACATACATTCACATATATATATATATATATATATATATATATATATATATATATATATATATATATATATATATATATATATATATATATATATATTCATGGCATTCATAGTCTGAATCACAATCTGATTGTATGGGTGGTTACCTACCAGGTAACGCTTATGGTTGACCAGCAAGTCAGCTAACATCCGCCACGGTGCCTTCAGTTGTGAGAAGCAGATCATAGAATGGTTGAAAATAGTTTACTGTCAAATAATGCAAAGAGTACGCGACACGTGTTTCACCCTAATTCTTGGCTCATCAGGCATACACACTCACTGCACTCCCTTACGGGAATCGAACCTCAGACGTCAGCGCTAGAGGCGAAGCCCCTAACATTGCGCCACGGCGTGTGGTTCGTTTATTTGACAGCATGTAGATCGGGGTAATTACATTTACGGCATTCGTAGTCTGAATCACAATCTGATTGTATGGGTGGTTACCTACCAGGTAACGCTTATGGTTGGCCAGCAAGTCAGCTAACATCCGCCACGGTGCCTTCAGTTGTGAGAAGCAGATCATAGAATGGTTGAAAATAGTTTACTGTCAAATAATGCAAAGAGTACGCGGCACGTGTTTCGCCCTAATTCTGGGCTCATCAGGTGTACACACTCACTGCATATAGCCAAATTCCCGCGCTTCGCAACGGTGAAGTATTGCTTTTAAATTTTAATTAAGAAGAAAAGAAAACCTTTTTAAATTGAGGGAAAATATACCAATAACAATTTGTTAAGGATCTGTTTTTTTGTGAAGCTGCCTTTACACAGCCTGTCCGCTGTTTTATAAACGAACGCCATATAAGGCCGTCCTTTCTCCTTACTTAGCGGTTCCGTATTGTTTTATTGTTCGTTTATTACGATTGTTATAGTTATTGTGTAGGTATTTGAGATTCACTTTTCTGTTCAAGTACCCATTTCCTTTATGTAATCCGCGGATTCTCCGCTATTTTTTGTTCGTTTATTACGATTATAGTTATTTATTGATTTCCTTCTTTAGCTGACTGCCTGCTCATATAAGGCGCTCTGCTGTTTTTTTGTGAAGCAGTCTTTACACAGCTTTTCCGCTGTTTTATAAACAAACGCCATATAAGGCCATCCTTTTTCCTTGCTTCGCCAAGGAAGCAGCCTTTTTATTTAATCCACGGGTTCTCCGCTGTTTTATTGTTCGTTTATTACGATTGTTATAGTTGTCTTTGTATACCACGTTTTCAGTTCAGCACTCCGGTTGTAATATGACCAAGTCGTGCAAGCTTACTGTTGAGGATGCAACGTATAGTTGTACAGGAGAAAAGCAATCTTGCCAAACTTAATTTAAACTTACGGTTTACACCGTGCTTTGTTTCCGCCTTAGCTGCACTTATGAATATGCTTGTATGCGTCACTCGCTCGCTTCTTATTGTTTTGCTGCCTTCTCAATTGTGTAATGAATGTTTTCTTCAGCGCTCTTTGGGGCTCTTCCTTGTTTTCTACGTACTGCGTTCACAGTCAGTTCACGTGATTACGTGGGAGGCATGATGACACGATACGCAACTCCGCCTCCCACGGCCAGCGAGCTGCAGTCCATTACAGTATATGGACAAAAAAGAGGTTCCAGTTATGACCGTTACGCTTTGAATTTCGAAATGAAACCTGCCTAACTTTTGTAAGTAAGCTGTAAGGAATGAACCTGCCAAATTTCAGCCTTCCACCTAAACGGGAAGTTGGAGAATTAGTGATGAGTGAGTGAGTGAGTCAGTGAGGGCTTTGCCTTTTATTAGAATAGATTTACTGGCAGTTGTTTGGGCAAACATTGACGATGGCTTATGCCATATACAAATAATTAAACTGACCTTATACTGCATATAAACAGATGTAAAGTAAGATCACATGTCTCAGTACAAGTTGGACAGTCAAAGAAAAAATATAGCAGAATGTAAATATAATTGACACAACAGCATAGAAGGAATAAATGATAATGACCCACTTATACAGTGCCCTCCATAAAAAGTGTGACTTTGTCATAAACATTATGGACAGCAGTGTAAATAAAGAATAAATTTGGCATACTGGAAATCAGAAAATCATCATACACATTTATATACCATTTGGCGCATGGTTCATCATATAACCAATCCAAGTGTGCATTAAAATCTTACCATTGCATTAATCACACTCAACAATTGAAGTGTCCCATCACCACCCAAAAAAGTCTAGAAAATGTCAAATCCATCCAATAGACACGTGGTAACTGTAATCCTTGTATCTGGAGAGCGACATAAAATAAAACATCTCCACCTGTATATTGACATCCTGCGTGACCAATTTCAGAACTGGGAAGACAGGACACATATATTGATTTCAGAAAGACATTAGGAAGATCATTGATGTATATGGATCAGAGATATTAACTCCCTATGCATTTTGGAACCATTTCAAGGATCTTAAAATTTCAGTGTGCAGCAAAACCATTTTAAAGTGTGGAATAAAACCCTACATTCAGAAAAAAATTGTATTAACAAGAAAAAAATCAATTATTATGTCAAAAATATATGCATATATCAAAAGAGCTGAAGGTAAACTGCCTGTAAGTCATTTGGAAAAACATACAGTAAATATCAGACAGTGCTCATGCACAGAACAGCATGTGGGGCTTACACCAACAAACAGACCCTAACGAAAACAGAGTAAAATTTTACAAATAAAAGGTAAAGTACCACTTCCGTTTAACAGAAATAGCCCAAAAGTTGATAGAAATCTATGTTTTGTACCTAATACCTGTATGCAAAATTTGTTTGACCTAAGTGAAAGTGTACACAAGTTATTGTGTTTACATACACACACACATAGACAGACACACAGACATAATTCCAAAAATGGTATGTGTCTAAAACATCAAGATTCATCAAAATCTCAAAATTGAATTTTTGGAGGATTCCAATACTTTCCTTATGAGAACATCAGGGAGGTCTAAAACATAGAGATTCATCAAAATCAAACATTGAATCTTTGGACAATTACAATATTTTCCCTATACTTTGTATACAAGAAAGTAAAAAAATGCTGCACATCATGTGAGTCATCTAAACCAACCGGCACCAAGCTATTCAGATAAAAAAATCCAAAAAGCTTCTCTTCTTAGAAGCATGTTGTCAAAGTTACCTTCACTGAGGTGTGGATACACTACTTTTAAAATAAAATGCTGCATCTCTGCAAAATGTCTGAGGGTGAACTGGTAAGTTTCTGTTTCTGATAACGCTTTTATGTTCAGAGATTCTCACACATAAATCACTGTAAGTAGCAGCAAAGGAGGAAATGAAAACAAAACTTTCCATTATGGACAATACTGCATATCCTCTCTGTGACAAACTACCATTGAGAACTTTAAGCCAACAAAGTATTCAACAGTGGTGTTGTGACAGGTGTCTGGTACAGGTAATCTAACTTAGTCACCATTAAAATATCCTACTACGCCACCCAGTTTTATTAAGAGACTGGGAACTCTTGAAATTTACTGATAATAGCACACAGTTTTCTTTAAATTGGGCGATGAGTAAACACACAATGAAAGACACAACAGTAATTTCAGAAAAAAGCAACAGTAAGTTCTATTACACAAGACAATATAAAGTACATTAAAGATAAATGAACATAACAAAATCTAAACATATCAGGGACAAATTTCCCTTTTTAAAAGGAAAACACACAGTCCACACTCTAAAAGTCCGTGAAAAACAAGAATTGGAGGATACAACCTCTAGTGGTGCAGAGTCCAGTTTGCACACTGTGTTACCCCAACACTTAATTGTTCAACTGTCCACGGATGCACTCTGTTCACTGGACACTCGTTTCCCAACAGAAGTTGTGTCAAATCGTTGAATCCCTGTCAGCGTCTCTTCATCGTTCCTTTTTTTTTCCACTCTGGGCTCCTTGTGTTGCTATGACCTAGGCACGCCTCATTTCTCGTCTGCCAGCTTTGCTTGGTCCTTTCATGCGGCTTCCCTCTCTCCCTGGAAGTAAGTGTTGCTGTCCTTGTGTCTCACGTCGTGCCAGCCAGGTACCCTCGTCTGCCTATCAGCCTCTGTGCTCTGTCCGAGTGTCTTGGCAGCGTTCTCAGTGGACTTTCCCTTTTGCCTTCTCCTGCTCAGGAGTTTAAATCTCCTTTAGTCCCTGCCATTGTCAGTCCTGGACAATCAGTTTAATCAATGGCACATCTAAATTTCCTGGGTTTAACAATTAATGAAAACAAAGTTAACAAAATGTATTGTTACCAACCATTAATGAGTACAGATCTGCTGATTAGAAACCAATATTGTGAAACATGTTAATTTCAGGTAAATACAGACATCCTCCAAGGAAGGAGCAGTTCTGTTATCACAACTTGGTATTGTTTGTAATCTCAACCAGCCAAAGTGACTCCTTTGCAATATGCCAAATACCTGCATCCTGCAGACAGCCTTTTAACTTCTCACCCCCAGTCCCAAAAATGGGTGCCTAATGGAACCACCCAGTGCACAAAAAAATGTTCCCCTCTGACATCGTGTCATGAAACACTACTGGGGCTCCTTCAAACTGTGGACGTAAAAGTGCAGACTGACAGCAGGCGGTTTTTCTCTTAGTTCTCTTTTTTAATATCAGTAAGCAGAGTCGCAGGAGTAGAGATTCAGAGAGCACAGCCTGTGGCCACAGGGCTCGTCTGAACCCTGAACGACAGTTTGGGGGGGTGTTTAAATACCCCTTAACCTCATGATTGGTGAGTCAGAAAAACATCCTTATCATCAAAATTTCAAAGCTGAGCAATATGTCTGAGCTAAGCATTATCTATGTCCCCAAGACTGATCACAGGTCAGACGTCTTGAACTTTGCAGCCTTGTGACCTTTTTCCCTGAGCCATTTCAATTTGAGGAACTTAACAGAAAAGGCAGTTTGAATCATATAGAAACCACTTTCCTAAGCCCTTGCGTAACATATTTTTTTTGTCAGTTCATAAATCAGGCTTTCTTACTTGGCAGGGTTACAAGCATTGCTTTTGAAATTCAGTTACAAAACACACAGAGTACAAGGTGCTCAAGAGAACATTCTTCTTCTGCAATACCTACACCTATAAAATGCCTCACTGTCACTGCCCTCTTAGCATTAGCAAAGTCATATATTTTTTTTACTTCTTTTTTGTGATTCTTGTATGTGTTTGAGGGGGATTATTGTTGTTGTATGTTATGATATTTCTACATTTCATGAGCTTTTCAAAAAGCCAGATTTCCTCTTGGGACAAATAAAGTGCTAACTGATCTAATAAAGTGTAGGTTGACCATTCTTATTCCAAAATGCCTGGGACCAGAACTATTTTGGATTTCAGATATTTTTGAATTTTGGAATATTTTCAAACATCTATTGATATATCTTGGGGACTCATGTGATCAAGTAGGGAAGTGCAGCCAAACCAGCTAAATAACAACTCACACATATCATAATTCAAAACACTGAGTCGTTATTATATTTTGTGTTGATGTGACAAACATATTAAACCTCTAAAGTGATGAATATCATACACAGCCTCTACTGAAATTGCCCTTTAAGATGGTCAGTACTGCGTATTTGCACTGAAGAACTGTTTTGCTTTTTCATCAGTTTATATCAGCTGCCTGCTGTCAGGAACTGGCCGAAAGGTCAGGAATATCTCAGCCTAGCTTCACTCCATCATGCCCACTGTGCTGAAAGCCATTAACTGACCGGTGGGGCACAACATCCAGTTTTCATATGGTGTGGGCACATATGCATAAAACATAACATGTTTTTGCCAACATAAAAAGGCAAATTGATGCAGTGGTCAGTTATCCTAATGCAATTTACTGTGCTGAAATTTCAGTTAGGGCACCTGGCAGCTTGCTGCTGAGTTTTGAGGTGTACTCATATTTACAGGATGATTGTGATTTATAAAGGTAAAATGCTTATAAATTTGTGTATGGCAGGTTTAATAAATCTGTTTGGTTTTTTTGACATACAAATATTCCTGTATTTGTACAATACATTTGGCTAATGCTTTTATGATACAAAATCTCTATACTGCATATTTATTTACTTTACAAAATATATATTTATTAATTGAAGATAATGTAGGTTAAATGAGTTGCACAGGTAATACAGTAAATTAATGGTGGAATTTGAACTGGGAACCTTATATTTTAAGGTGTAGTGTATTAGCCACTATACCTCCTTCTCTGACTGAATAGACCTCACTACACAGAATGATGAATGATGAATTACACATCACATCAAGAAAAAAGAACACTAATGAATTTGACCTGTACTACTGAAGATTATTATGTATACCTCTAACTGTAGGACTGATAAATTTTACAGTTTTAGGTTAGGAAAAAAATCCACCTTAATAAAAGGTCAAGTGCCTGTGTGTCCATCTGGTTGCTATCTGTGCTATCCAACAGATAGCGCATTACAAACATTAGCATTGGTTTTACGAATCCTGTACCAAATGGTATGTAACAGAGACAAAGCAACCAGATGGATACAGTACAATGCAAATGTGAACGCTGAGGTCTCCGTTGATTATTTAGGTTTCAACCTGCCTTAAATGGGTAGCACAGGTAGTATGAGGGTAAATCAAAAACTAAAGGCAATTTGAAAATTATGCGCTAACAGATAGAAGCAAATGCAGAGCAACATGTTCATGATGGTTTAAGGTGCTTTCAAACACACACAGCGCAGTGCTTTTTTGTGGGATTGCAGCATTGTCAAACATTACGCCATAGTAAGATTCCTTTGGGCGGGCGGAGTGAGACATGCTGAACTTCACTCAAGGATGTTGGCTTGTGCAGATCAGTAAGCTGTTTCGATACCCATTTTGCACAAACTTTACAGTACCCCAAGTCTTTATGCACTATGGCACGTGCAGATCCATTGCTGATGTCCAAATGTACAGCAACAGTGGACAACATAATCTGCCAATCTTCTGTGATGAAGGCAGTTGCCATGTTGATATGGTTTGTGTGCACAATGATGGTCGACCAGATTGAGTTTAATCAGGTACAATTGTTCTTCCTGCTTTAAACTTTTTTGTCCATTCATAAACTGTTCCTTGACTCATTGAATCTATTGAGCCAACCTCTTTCGATGAATTTCAGGAGGCTTCAGTCCCACTGCCCAAAGAAATCTTACTATGTTGCATTGATCAACAATAGTGCAATCCCGCAGCGGAGTGTCTGTGTTCATTTGACCTCATCTTCAGATAAACTGTTAAATGGGTTTGTATTGATAAACAAAAAATAAACAAATAATAAAAGCTGTCAATGTGTCAAGAAGTGAATTTCAGAATTTATCCAGTCATATTTTTTCACACTTAGCCCTTTGAATTCTTATAAAACATTAACCTTTGCAGATGTCCCAATAAAGCAAAAAAAAATTAACACCAAAGAAGGGAGTGAATAATGAGTCACTCTGGTAAAACAGGATGGAAAAAAGTATTGTTTACTTCTTTAAAAACAGGTGCAAGACTGAAAAAAAAAACTGCTCATTAAATATTAGTGTGGCAAGCACATTTTCCACAATAACATGCTGTTATTAGGCTTTAATCCTTGGTCGTTAATTGACTGCAGCCTGGCCTAGATTATGTTTTATAGCTTTCTTAAAGACTGGGATCACAGCTTACAACAACAGTATTTTAACAATTGTTCATATTCTATTATTGCAATTAAATATATGCATATTCCATTTCTGGCAAGCAAAGTGCTTTTCCTAACTATTCTGCCACTTTTGTGAAGCTTACTTCTGTTACTTCCAGAGCCAGAAATTTTCACCTCACCGTAGGGAAAATGAAAATTTACAATACACTTGACTGCTCCAGATTAGCAGAAGGTGTTAAAACCCCAGGAGTTCTTTCTGTTTAAGAAACCTGCATTAACGAACAGGTGTGATATTAAACAACAACAACAACAACAAAATACACTTTGCAAAAGGCATCTGTTTCTCCTAGGCATCTATAACTCATAATTAAAAGACATTTTTGATGATTTATATCTACAAGAATACAGTGCTGCCAAATTGCAACTTAACATTTATTAAATTTAATATGTTAGAAGACATAACAAATTTGAGATTAAGCAGACATGCATGTGTTTGTATCCAATACCCAGATAACCCCCTATTCATTCCCCAGATATGGGGGATAATATGCCAAACAATGGCAGGATTCATATTGGGGTTTCATCAATGCTGTCTTTACACCACCATGCCATGTCAAAAACAAAACTAAACACTCCTTTTCATAACACCTTTCTCTATATATTAGCACTTTAGCTTTTAACCAGTATGTATATATATTGTTCACCTTTAAAATATAAGTCCCAGTATATTATGAAATGTTGCCATTGTTATGATTGAGCTCTTTTGTAAATTATTTTAAGTAATTCCATTATTTTTCTGGGCCTTATTCTGGACAGCCTCTGCATTACTGAATAGGTCGATTCATAGTATGTTTTATTTGTTATGAATTACTGCTGTGTTGTTATGAAAATTATTTCAATATTTTTTTAATTATTCACTACCAATATGTCACTGTTATTAGCACTGCCATTTTCTGGTCCCATTCCTTGGTTGCTGGGGAGCATTTCTTTGAGAGTTGCATCAGGTAGCATCATTAGCTTGTTTGAAAACCGATGGTGTGAGGCAATCACTGTTCAATTACTGACCTTTACTAACAAATATTCTAAGTGTTTCAACTTTTGAATTATGGCTACAGTTTAATGAATGTACTCTCTGACTATAATTTGCATTTGTGGACTGATTTAAATAAAATAGAGGACTGATTTTTCTGATTTTTGACTTAAGCATGTTCTTGGCTTTGTTTCTTTCTTCTGGCCTGTTTTTAATTGTCGTTGCGGTCTGCCTCTAATCCATATTGGCAGGACAGAAATAATCCCATATCCATCGACTTCAGTTTTCTCGGTGTCTGCTCAAAAATTCTCTCCCCCTTACTACAGACAATCTTCAAAATCTGTCATTTAAACTATCTTACATTGTCTAGTCATATGTGCCACATATCTTCTACAAACAGTACTATTGTCTTCCCTCATGTTGTCAAGATAAGAGTGCTCAAATACTAGTGTAATGAAAGAAGTCATTGACCCCAAATTCATTTAAATGTATTGCTGAGTAGTGAACTTAAAGGTAATGGGCAAACTTAAGTATTCTTGCAGAAATTACACATACACACTACAGCAGTAGTGTAACAATGCAATTTATGTACTGCATTTTTATTGCATTTAGTGAAAATGATGTGTTTCCTGTATATGTAGAATGTCTATTCTGGTGACTGTGTAGAGTTTCTATCTATCTATCTATCTATCTATCTATCTATCTATCTATCTATCTATCTATCTATCTATCTATCTATCTATCTATCTATCTATCTATCTATCTATCTATCTATCTAATTAGTATTAAGCACACATAGCAATACAGACAGCATTTAAATTAATTAAAATATAGTTGTGGGTGGCACAGTGGCGCAGTGGGTAGTGCTGCTGCCTCGCAGTTAGGAGACCCGGGTTTGCTTCCTGGGTCCTTCCTGCGTGGAGTTTGCATGTTCTCCCCGTGTCTGTGTGGGTTTCCTCCCACAGTCCAAAGACATGCAGGTTAGGTGCATTGGTGATTATAAATTGTCCCTAGTGTGTGCTTGGTGTGTGTGTGTGTGTGTGTGCCCTGCGGTGGGCTGGTACTCTGCCGGGGTTTATTTCCTGTCTTGCGCCCTGTGTTGGCTGGGATTGGCTCCAGCAGACCCCCATGACCCTGTAGTTAGGATATAGCGGGTAGGATAATGGATGGATGGATATAGTTGTATGAAATGCTTTGTTGTATTGGGTAGTATGGGTAGTATTGCTGACATATTGGTCTGCTGCCTTGGGCTTGAATCCTGCACTCACTCATTGTCCATTTGCTTGTTTTCCCCTGCATCTATAATTGGTTTTCCTTCAAGATACTTTGGTTTTCCTCTCACATCCCAAGGTTCCGTTAAGCAGTTCCAGTTTGGGCCTGAGTATGAGTTTGTGTGGATGTTTGTTTGTGGGTATATGTGTGAGTGGGCCTCTAGTCTAGGGCTGGTTCCTGCCTTGTGCCCAGACTGCATTGAAAAGGCTTTGGCCCCCCACAGCCCCGAATTAGATTAGGCTGGTGTGTTATCTCAATAAAATGAAGACTTTTGTTTTCCAATATTGGACCTGTAGACACCAGAAACATTTTGTATTTCATTACCTAACTGCTTATGTCTTGCAGAAGTGTGTAACTAGGACCCAGAATTGTGTGTAGAAGAAATGTAAAACACAATGAACTAGCAATGAAACAAAATGTGAAAAAATACACAAAGTAAACAAAGGAGAGTGTGCAGATGAGGAGTATAAAATAAAAGAGTTGATTTGATATTTAAAAATTTCAGAAAAGTAGGGAAGAGAATGAAAATAAGTAAGAGAAGATATAAACAAGTTGTTTTGCAACAAGAAGAAAAAAGTGGAGAAAAATGAGAATAAAGAAGGAGAAAGCATTATGGAAGAAGAGAATGGAGAGAAAATAAAGCGGTAAGACAAATTTTAGAGAGAAAGTAATGAAGAAAACAGGAAACAATAGAAGGCAGAAGGACAAATAATATATGAGCAACAAAAGAAAATAAAGAGCGTGTGAAAAAGTGTGCAAAAATAAAAAAGAAAAACAAGGCATTCTCAAGAATGGCTTCTCAAGTATAATGTTATGTTGAAGAATGAAGGATCATGACTGACTGACATGATAGCTCATATACATTAAAATTTCTACATTAGAATGAATTCATACATCTTTGGAAATAGTCATAATAGGAGGTCCTGCTGGAAAAACCAAAATCAAGTATGAAGAATTTGAACAATTGATGGATTATGTGCATAGTTAAACATTATCTCGGAACTGAAAAAAAGATGAATGTGGAAATGCTGTAGATTAGATCATATTACATTTAAAAGATACCGATTGCTGGAGTATTACAGGAGAAATAATAGAAGCCAAACTCTGGCTGGGTAATGGGATATTTTTGTAAGAAGAAGTCTGGTGGTTAGGTACTTAGTTAAACTAAGATGCAATCATTTTTTGTAATGAAATAAAGTTGCTGGGAGGCAGAGTGCTTAGAGCTAATGCTTGACAACTTCAGCTAAATGGATTTAAAATCTGGCGATTACTGTATGTATAATTTACAGATTTTTCTCAGTGCCTTATTGTTTTTTTTCTCCAGATACTTCAGTTTTCCTCCAGCATTCAAATATGTTCACATGTGCCTACCTAGTGATCCTAAAGTGCCTTCTGTTATGGGTCCTGCCTTGTGCCTGAAGCTCCAGAATAGGCTTCAGCTCTGGTAAAGCTTAGATGGACTGAACAGATTTGGTAAGTCATGAATGGATGGATTAAAGGAATGAATGGAAAAAGTAAAGAAAAGGGCTGTGAGTAGATAAAAAGAAGTGAGGAGGTTAAACTGGTCAATCGAACCAGAGTTATCAGTGTGTAGAAGTCAAAATAATCTTAATTAAGTCAAAGTGACCAATAATAAAAAAATGTCTTACTGAGAAAGGCTTTAAGGGAATAAAGAAAACAAAAAACAACCAAAGCCAAAAAAAGATGAATTAATATCAGAAAGACAAAAAGACTGTAACACTTTTTCTTGCTTGAGATATTTTTTGTTTTTTGCTGTATGCAAAATATGTATGCAGAAGAAACTCTGAGAAAAGAAACAGAAGTAACATCAAGGAAGTAACATCAAAAAAACTAACAAAAAATTAGCACTGGAAAAAAAATAGAAAAAATAGCAGATGCCTCAGATGGTGAGAACAACCAATAAATATGTTAGTCTGTTCCTATTTATTCCGACAGTTCTGATTTATTATTCCCTTAATTAAACAACTATTTTTTATAAGTATGCAGGTTTTTACTATAGAGTTAAACATTTCAGCTGAAGTTACATTATTATATGAAACAAATAGCATTATTTTAAACTATACAAGAGATATGAGAAAAGGATTTAAAAAAAAAATGTACATGAGCTGCTGCCTTGCTTATCAAGCTTTCAGTGTTAAAATCTTGCACCCAGCCCTGAATGTGTTGACTGTACTGTATATGTTCTCTTTTTCTTATTCCCAAAAAGATGTGATATACTAGTGTTCCAGCCTTACCTCAGTGCTGTCAGGTTAGGCTCCAGCACCATGACCCTAAAAATTAATATGGTTTGAAAAATGTAATGTTATAATATATATATATATATATATATATATATATATATATATATATATATATATAATATATATATTTATATATATATATATATATATATATATATATATATATATATATATATATATATATATATATATATATATATATATATATAGTTTAACATACTCTTTTTTAACTCTAGATGGAAACAGACATTGTTATGATTGTGTTCATTTTCCTTTATTTTTTTATCATTCATTCAATGACTGTGATAGCCAAGTCAGAGCTTTCGTTTGTTATAATTTTCTTGCTTTATTGTCATTCTGGTGTGTGTGTATTTTTATTAATTTATTTACTTACCTAATTATATGCCAGTTTATGTATTTATTTGTTTAAAGAGCTCCTGTAAAAAACAAAACTTCCACCAGTTCATTCTATCTATCTATCTATCTATCTATCTATCTATCTATCTATCTATCTATCTATCTATCTATCTATCTATCTATCTATCTATCTATTATGTTAATTTAAAACATGTTAAAAATGTGTTAAAATGATGAAAAATTTTATAAAAATGTTTGTTTTTTTAAAGAGGAGCAGTAAGAAGTGTAGCCTTGGGGACCTTCCAAATGCTTTAGTATGGGATTTTGGTGTGAATGGTCTGTACTTATCAAAATTTTCTAATTTTGTTAACTTCTCAAATCAAGCCTTTCATTATGAATACCATTCAAAAACATTTTTCACAAACATATACAGTACTGTACATAACATTAATGCTGAAGCTTGACAACGAGGGTACCGGAATTCTTATATACATTTTCACCTGCTTGTACTGTGCTGTGCCATGGTTTGGATTTAAACGTATGCTTTCAGATATTGCTTTTAGAGCATTCAAACACCCTCCCATGTCCTTTCTTACTGAAACTATCTGGTTTCTATAAATTTCCTTCAAAATTATTAATTGCCCTGTTTTGGACTGTGTTAGAACTGGTCTGAAATAATGTATTAAGCCGAAACTCCATTGAAAAGTCTGAATGACAGAGATGAATACACATAAAAATTATTTCAAAAGCTACTTTTCTACAGTATATAAATTGTTTATTTTACCCCTCTCGCCTTTCAGAACATAAATATATAGAATAACCATTTAAATAGATGAGATAACATGCCTTATCTGGTGCAAATGTCAAGGCGAAGATATCCAGATGAGAAATATTCATTTTACAAGCATTCAGCAAAAATAACTGAACTTAATTCCCAGTTAGAACATTCGAGGATAGTGAACTGTTTTTAGAGTATGCCATTAATCATGCTGTCATCACAAAAATCTTATAGCGTATATACGTCACCAGCATACACCATGTATAGCAAACTATCCACTGATAATTGAGGTTCCAGTCTTCTGCTAGCCTTGGCAACACTACCATTGTTATGTTCAAATCATAAAACGATAACGTAAGTGCATTATCTATCCATCTGTTCTGTGTAAAACAAATTAAACTTGACAAGCCTGCTGTGAAACAATAAAATTGATACATTAAGTGAAAAAGACTAGTGGAGATTAAGCAAAAATCCTGTGAACTGGGAGGAACTCCATTGTTCTTTAGTGTCCTGAGTTTCCAGGATAGCTTCCATCTCCTTGTGACCCATAATGGATGGATGGATTTTCATCAAAAGATATATCATTACTAATACACCTGTGTCACAGAAAATATCCATAAGGTACCAAACAGGTCCCCCAAACTCTAACTAATGCTAATATGTACTTCAAATTTTGCATCTTTACTGTAAATTCCAGAAAGAATAGATAGTGATGTAGCTTGTTGCACTTAATGTGAGCAATTATGCACATTTAAAACATATTTACACCTTACTAAGTTTCTGCAACATGCTATGAGATCACTGAAAATACTTAAAAAGATTTGTTCAACTCATTATTAAGTGTCTTACAATTCTTTAGAGGCCTGCAGTTATTCAATATTCCTTTCTCATAATTTACAGCCTAAGTGATGCCACTAGATTGCAGAGGTGCTTGATCTAAAGATATCTTATTCAAAACATGACCATGCTAATTTGAAAGCTGTTCCTCCCTGCAAAGGACAAATGCAATAAAAAAAACAGGGAGAGTGAGATATTTGGGTAGAAAACAAAACAAAAAAAAGGTGATCTGGAGACCAACAGCGGAACAAGGTGAGTGTCAAGACATCAGGTGATAATGTTTTCAAATATTTATATTATTTAATCTTGTTTAAATAGGATTAGAGATTACTCTAAATTACTGTACTGAAGAATCATAAGTTCTTTAAATATTCAAACTAAACAGGTTTTTCAAACATGCTCATAAGGAATTGGACTAACTTATGACTAACCTGTCAACAATCCCACAATAGTTATGTTGTGACCTTTCATTGAAAATAAGTAGATAAATACTGTAATTTATAAATTCCTCTTAAAAAAGAATTATCTACATCTATACCTAAAGAACACATGGTAGACATTCATTTTCTATGCTATAGTGAACTTTGTCTGTTTTCTAAACCCAGTTTCACTTGGACAGTGTCACAGTCATGGAGAAGCATCATGTGGCACCTCTAGAAATCCTAGAAATTTTAGTTAAAACCACAGAATTTCAAATGTCAAGTTGGCCAACATTGGCAACCCTGTGCCCGTTTGAGGACAACACTCAAAGTCAATTGACCTTCTTGCTTAAATTGATGGCTTGCCACAGGTCCCCTTCATGTATTTTAGAACAAAATGTAGGTTTGATTTCACTGTGAAATTTGGAAAGGTGCTTATTGTTGTCAGAGCTTTTAACACCCACAGCTGATCCACCTCCTACGTTCTTTTTTGTTTTGTTTTTTGAATTAGAGCAAGAAAGAAATCTTGTCCAGAGCCAGCCTACTCCTGATCTGGTATTAAGTTTTGGCACTAAAGTTTGCAGCTGGCATGTCACAAGAAAATGGGTAGAGCACATTGACTCTACACAGATAACACACCAGCTTAGATGAGAAGTGGGGTTCAAAGGTTACGAGTGTTACAGCACCACCCAGAGATTTTTTTTTTACTGCTCTGAAAAAGATGACACTGTCTTACAGTGGTTTGTACTTTTCCCTTCAGCTCCTTAAGACTAGGTTCAAATGACAGCCAAGTCATTGTCGCAGTAGAGTTTGGACCTCCATCCTTTGGCTGAATGGGTGTTCTATGGCTCCCTATCAAATCCTAGAAATATGTGCATCAGGATAATGGGTAGCACTAAACTGGCTGTGTATGAGGGAATTGGAGTGAATGTATACTTTATATTTCATTCATATCATGATTCTTGTCCTTGTCTTGTGCTTTTTTTCTTTGTGATAATTTTTTTTTACATTGTTCCAAGGTTTTTAACTTATTTTTAAATGTTTCATTGTTAGTTTTATTTACCAACGATCACCTTCTTTTTGTCTTGTAGTAGCCATTTATCATCGTCAGATGGCATGGAGAGTGGTCCCAGGAGTTACACATATTGCATTACCTATGAAATAGTATAAAGATCAGTGCAACAAAACTGTAATTATTTGAATTTACAGACAAAATAAGAATTGCTGAATATAGTCTACTTGAACAGATTGCTAAGACCCTGCAGAAAGTACTGAATTTTCACCAATGAAGCCACACATACGTTTGTATCGTATGAGAAAAGAAGTCTGAAGAAAGACAATTTTATCCTACACAGACTTCACACAACACAGCAGCAAATTGCTCCGCCCAGCCATTTAGCAAGCCATTCAGCAACTGGTTTTATGGCCATTCTATGCTATACAGTCAGATTCTGTTTCTTCCCTGGGATGTGTACTTTTTTGATGCAAAACAGACTAGAACCAATGTCCATCACTTTTGTAACTTTTGTAAATAATCAAACAAGAGAAACATGGTACAAAAAGATATATATGTATTTACTTAACTTGCTTTAAAAGATAACTTCCATTCCCAGTAATACATAATGCATAATCCATTTATACATTCATATTCAAGGGACAGCCAAGAGACATCACAGCAAAGTTGGGGAAAGCTGACATCTAGATGTCCAATCCTGCGGAATGTGGACAGCATGAAGGCGCTTCTCCGTCATTATAACCACTCTCATATTTACATATTCATAAAATTCTTGTTAGATATGGGCTACTGGCAAACACAGAATTCTTGTCCGGTATAGGGATGGGCTGTTTATTTCTGGACTGAACCCAAATAACACCTTCACCTGTTCTCATCATTTATGGTAGACTCATTTTTTAACCATATTGGTCAAGCAGACATCAGCACTTTCAAAATACCCTGCTTGTGTGCCCTTCACATGTTTTCTGTCCATCTCTCTGCCAGTCTCTCTCTTTCAGCTGAATTGCATGGCTCTGAAATAAATTTCACAGATATTATTGGCCCAAGATAACTTTCTTGCTACAGATGCTCAAAATGAAACTTTGCTCTATCACTTCAATTTTATTTCTGTCCTATTGTCTGGTATATGCTGTGTGCTTATATCAGTACTTAGTTATTAATGTATTTATTTTTTTTGAAGCAACTGCATCTTTCTTTCTTTCTTTCTTTCTTTTTAAACATGAAATTTAGTTTAATTATATCTTTAATCTAATGTGTAATTTTGATCCTTAGAGTAGTATTTCCCAACCTTTGTGTTGTCACGACCCATCTTTTCACATGCCAGTGTGTTTGAGACCAACCTGGGCGGGGGTCTCCAAATGTGAATTTAACGCGATCATCTGAGTGAGGGGAGTGGGCGGATCCTCTTCAGTGAATCAAGTGCGACTGTCAAAACGGTGATAGTCTTGCACGGTCACCCAAGCTTCAGAGTCTTAGATAAATCCAATTTATAAGTACAATTGGGAAAGCTTTTTCTCATTGGTGTGAATCGAGCATGAGCGAGCAGTGAAGAAGTCATCCAGTATTTGCACTAATTCACCTGTGGTGGCGCTGCTGTGAACTGAGTACAATCGTTGGAGCAGTGTTATGTTTGCAATCGGCCATAGCCCACATGTTGAAAACTCTGGTTTAGATATAAAATGTGATACCAGACAGATTAAAGGAAATGTTCAAAAGCTGGATTTATTCTAGGTAATAAACCATTAATTGATATAGTACAACTTTGCTGAAGCTAATCTTAAGATTTTGTGTAACTCCTTTTTTGAATGCAATCCATACGGAAGTGATTATTGTGGATCAGTTATATAATGCAACATGTCAGCAGTGTTAAAGGATACTGCTGTTTAGGCTCTTCCTTAAAATTGTCAGAATTTCTTGTGCAAGTAAATAGCTATTGGTTCAATTGAAATATCGCAAAAATTGGTGACATGGAGTCACTCAAAAAATTTCAAAGCAGCTGATTTGTGTTTTAACAACATCACTTAGTAAAGTGATTTAAATAAGAAATTGAACTTTTCACAATGTAGTTCACAATAAACAAGTTTACTTTTTTAGTGAACTATATAGTTTGCAATAGGAGGGTATCACTGATAATAACGTGGTACTAACTAGTAAATCACAGCACCAGTGGTCCCATTCTTTCCAGTTCAAGCAATTTTTCATAAATCCAAAATCCAGAAGTGATGTTATGATTTTAAAATGTAACACAGTGTACTAGACAGCAAATAAACAAAAATGAAAACATGATGGAAGATAAAATAACTAAAATGAGTAAGGCATAAGATCTTATTAGGGGCAAAGAAAGTATTAGAATATAATGAGGGTCTGTTCCGTTTCTTTAGTAGTCAAGAGATTAAATTCTGAAGTCAAAACCTGCCTTTTCCTATAATATGCCTCATTTGAAGATCTGGGGCCTCATGTATAACGCCGTGCGTAGAACTCACACTATAACATGGCGTAAGCACAAAAGCGGGATTGTGCGTACGCACAGAAAAATCCAGATGCAGGAATCTGTGCGCACGCATACTTTCACGTTCTTCTACTACATAAATCCCGATTTGCGTGAAAAGTAACGCACGTGCACGCGCCTTCTGTCCCGCCCCAACTCCTCCCAGAATTACGCCTCTTTGAATATGCAAATCAATATAAATAGCCTTCTGTGAAAAGACAATGGGAAAAGCACGGGAGAAAATATAAGAATTTCAGCGAATACCAAGTGGAGGCAAATGAAAAACGTACTATTTGTTGGTTTAAACAGTGGTATAATCAACAAAAGGAAGCTGATCGAGTGACAGTGTGTCGGAGAAACTCGAAGGCTCAACTTCGTCGCACAGTGCCCGAAATAAAAAAGAAATCACATATCAAAGTCGCCGTGAAAAAGCGAGTCGTAGCCCACCGTCTGAGTGTCATATGAAAGCTTATTAGGGTACAGACAAAAAAAAAGGCACACAGTGGGGAAAAAAGCACGAAATGTCAACTTTAATCTCGAAATTTCCACTTTAATCACGTAGTTTATTTTGCCATTAAAGTAGAACATCTTAAACTTCATCTTAAAATCGTTTAATTTACTAGTTTCTCAAATCCTATTGTAACTAAAGTGGCATGTTAAATGCTTTGTTCTGTATTTGATCTTCTATGTGCTCTATGTGTATGAATCACTACCTGCTTTTTAAACGGGCTTTCTCTTTCTCCGACGGGACACATACTCCATTACATTCTTGATATTACAGCTCTCTGAATAATTAAAATACTGAGATGTATACGTGATATCTTTTTCATGATGATAGGAATGAAAGCATGTTATTAAACATGGGAACACGGTGGCGCAGTGCTTGTTCATGTCTCACGCAAGAGGCTTGCTGCGCCATGCGCAACCTTCAGTTAAATAATTTATCACAGCAGTACTGTCTCTTTCAAACGTACTAACCTCCAATTCCTGTCCTTACTTTTCTTTCTCCAAAAACTCAATCGCCACACAATAAGCTATGTAATAGACATGAAGCCATCTGTAAGCTTAGAACTTCGATTCTTCAAAACTTTTAAGGAACATTGAAATCTTAGTAGTACGTGTTTAATTATTATACCCGTCTATCTTTCCAGTGTCGCGTCAGCACCAGCAATAATACAGCGCAAGGCAGGAACAATTACTGAACTAGCTAGCGCTGCGGCACCGTGTCCTCACATGTTTAATTATTAACAATACAGATTATTTAAATGAAGTTAAAGTTTTATCTGTATAATATAATCAACATGTTTTGCTGCATTTCGTCTTAGAAATGAATACCGTCATCACATGTAAATACGCGCTTTATAAAGTGGCGCAGGTTGTGCAATATTATAACTGTAGTGCAAGTTTACAGTGGGGTAATTGTACTTATAAGTCCAAATATTTCTACAAGGAGCACTTGATGGACTGATTTAGTGTGTTTAGAGTTCTTGGGATGAAACTGTTTCTAAACCGCGAAGTCCGTACAGGGACTAAAGCGTTTGCTGTGGCTCAGGCAGCATCTGCTTCATGCTGTGTACCGATAATTCTCTTTCCAATCAGCTGCTGCTGTGATTTCCCACTCAGATACAGTAATATAAATACTCTGAGTGGTGCAGTGAGAGTAATGTGGAAAAAGATGATCTGCTGTGGCAGCCCTTAACGGGATCAGGTGAAAGAACATGCAGTGAGAGTTACAACGCTAAAGCAGTTATGGTATTTGGAATACTATGGCTATTCCCTGGACCATTATATTGCTACAGGTTAATTACAATCAGATGCATTACACTAATAAACAATATGCAGTTAATTTCAGTGTATTTATAAAGCCGCGCCAGGAATGTGGATTTAAGAAAGAAAGAGTGATCACACAGGAACAGTAGCACTGCTTTGACACTGGGTGCCGCCAGTCTGCAAAACCGGGCGGATAAATTGCGTACGCCAAGGAATGAGTTACCGTGGAAATGTGCGTGGCTTTACGCCAAGTTTAGGTTTTATACATCGCGATTTGAGCGTGGAAAGGTTCGTACGCAACATTTCTGTGCGTACGCACCGTTTATACATGAGGCCCCTGGTGTATTCAAGAACTATTTTGGTAAGTTCACTGATTAACTCATAAACCTTCTTTTTTACAATTTATTTTTGTGATAAAGATATGAAATAATTTGTCACCTTAAAAATGCCTTCAGAGTTTCACAGAATATTCCTGCAGAGAACTCTTGGGATGCATTTCTCACTATTATGTAAAAAAATATTGGGACAAGACGAGACCTGTTCAGAGAGATGAGATATGACTTTCTCAGAAAGACCCATTCACGTCCTGCGAGACGAGTCTTTGTGCCAAGAGATTTAACCACACACGGGGCCGGAAAAAGACAAAGAGTACATGACAAAGTAGAATGTCGTAAAGAATTCAAAAATGTTGGCGCGATACACATGGAGAGCAGGTTAGAGATAATGGAAGTAGGAAAATCCGAAAGTCTCAAAAAAATGATAGTAAAGCTTGCATTAGCGCAAACAAACAGAAATTATTACTCTGTGAAATAATGGAACAGCGAAAAGAGATTGAATATATTGTTCGGATTTAAACTTTAAGTTGGAGACTTGTAGATTGTCTAATTCGTGTTGCCAGGAAGGGACAGTTCCATCCCTCAATTAAAAGAATAGAAAATCTTCCTCTTCTTAAGGGAGGGCCTCGATCCCCAACAGGAGCAGAGGATGTCTGAGGTAGAAGAGGGACAAGGCATTGAGACAAAATTACAGCTGCTGTACAGGCTTTTAAATGTTTGAAGTGCTGTGCGAGATACAGATCACACAGCACGGCAGCAGCAGCAAGCCAGCAGCTGATCGAACAAAGAGGAAGTAAAAAAAAAAAAACTGTATTTGTTTCCCATTGTATCATGTTTAAGAAGGGATATCAGAGGAGTGACCGTGTCTCATTGGGGTGCGTTCAGCCCCCCTCTTCACAACGCGAGCAGCAGAAACGCGAAGTTGCTGGCACGTAGTGCAGGCTGGATGGTTGGCGAAGCCCCCTAGTGTCTCCAGAAAATAATCAATTTGCTAGGATATGAATTCTGTACAGTGCTCATCAGCTAATGACAGAGGGTTTAGACACCAGCTGTGACATGAGTGTGTAGGACATAGTAAGTTAAGCTCAATGATCAGTGGGGTGTGGTCGGAGATAACAGTAACATCATACTTACACGATTTGATAATGGGCAAAAAATTGTTGCCTATGAAGAAATAATCAATTCTTGAGTAACAATGATGAACTTGTGAAAAGCAGGAATATGCTGTAAGGTTAGGATTTAAAAACCTCCATGGGTCTGATAAGTTCCGATCCATTACAAACTGTGTGGTTATTTTTGCAGTATTAGTTGTTATCACTGCTGTAGCTGAAGACCTATCCAAGTCTGGATTTAAAACACAATTAAAGTCTCCACTATTATAATTTTATGAGTATTCACATTAGGAGTAAATGCAAATACATTTTGGATGAAACCTCTTTCATCCACGTTAGGTGCATAAATATTTATCGGAATCACTTTAGCATTAAATAAATTGCCTATCACCATGATATATCGCCCTTCAGGATCACATATATCATCTGACGCTACAAATTGGATAGTTCTGTGTATTGAGTTTCACACGCCCCAGTTTTCTTTGTATAGCCAGAGTGAAAATTTTGGTCAATCCAATCTCTTTGCAACCGAAACTGATCCTTACTTATTATGTGAGTCTCATGTAAAATACTATCTTGGCAAACATGTAAATTGAGTGAATACTTTCTTTCTCTTTAATTCATGATTGAGACCTTTGACATTCCAGCTCACAAAGTTCAGTTTGGACAAAAAAACATTGCTTCTGAACTTTTGTTGACATTTTGTAGTCTTAAGGTACTACATTTTTACATATGATAGCTTTGACCTAGATTTCACATTATTGATAGGTGTTACGGCTATGAAGCCTACTGTTGTGTTGGCATTAATTGAGACAGCACAACTCTAACTCTTTCTCTCTGTCCCTCCCCCAATCTCCCAACCTCCCCCCCTAAAAGGCAATGGTAAACCTAGGGAATGATATTGAATAGTTCCCATGGAGACTCATCTTTAAATCGCAATATCATTATTATGAACATGGAGAGAACGGTAATATGATTTTAGCTCAACAGATCCACAAGCAGGAAGTCCACAATACAATAACAGCAATTACCAACATAGACGGAAATAAAATCATAGACCATAAAAATATAACCCACACATTTAAAGAGAATTAAGTCCTTATATTGTATTCATTCTAAGGAAGATAAGACACAATCTAATGAATTCTTTGACTCACTACAGATACCACAGCTAGATACTCTTAGTGCTGTGGAACTGGATTAACATCTGACACTCTCAGAAGTAGTAGACGCTATAAACTCACTTCAAAGTGGGATTGCAGTTGGCCCTGATGGCTACCCAATGGAATTTTACACAAAAAATTTCAAATAAGTTAGCTCCACTATTTTTAACAATGTTTACAAAAGCTAAAGACAACAAAACTCTACTTCAAACTTTTTGCCAAGCATTAATTTCTGTCTTTCCTAAGAAAAATAAGGACTTACTACATAATGTGCATCATTCAGACCAATCTCACTCCTGAATAATGACGTTAAGATACTCTCCAAAGTTCTATGTGGAAGTATTGAGAAAGTGTTTCCTTTTGTAATATCACAGGACCAAACTGGATTTATTAAAGGCAGACAATTAGCATCTCATCTTCAACATTTGTTCAATATAATATATTCACCCATTAAATATAATACCCCAGAAACCTTACTATCCTGCCAAAAAAGTATTTTTGATATGGTTGAATGGGACTACCTATTCACCAATTTGCACAAATTTGGGTTCGGCCCAAACATACTGTATGCGCATGGATCAAACTACACTATACTAGTCCAGAATCCTCACTTCTTATTAACAACATTACTTCGGACTACTTCAAATGAGAACACGGTACTCAACAAGGATGTCACCTATCACCATTGCCTTTTGCAATTGCCATTGAACCATTGGGTATTTACTTTCAAAATGTATCAGTGATAAAGGGGATTTTCAGAGAAAGACTTGAACACCAAATATCATTATATGCAGATGATATGGTACTGTGTATATCTGACCCACAACATTTCATGCCTGCAGCCCTTAAAGCACTAGGAGATTTTCAAAAGATATCTGGACTCAAAATTAATTTGAATAAAGGTGCTTTTTCCAGTAAACTTTCTAGCACACATTACTGGACCGGACACCTTCCCATATATCTTAGCAGATCAGTTTAACCATCTAGAGGTAAACATCACAAATAAGTATAAAACTATTTTTCAACAAAATTTTGCTGTCTGCATGGAAAAAATTAAACAAGATCTGAATACATGGTCCACCCTCCATCTCACATCAGCAGGTAGAATTAACATTGTTAAGATGAACATCTTTTCCAAGCTTCTTTTTTCTATTTCAAACCATCCCCGCATACATCAATAAATCCTTTTTTAAGAAATTAGATTCAATTGTAACCTCATTTATTTGGAATTCTAAACATCCACTCATCCAAAGGGTGATTCAATGACTTAATGCAGAAGAGGGCATGGCACTACCTAACTTTCAATTTTATTACTGGGGGTCAAATATACAGCCCATAAAGATATGGACATTGACACAAATCGATGCATACACACAAGCCTGGTCTGCAATAGAAATAAAATCTTGCTGTAGTTCTTTATATTCCCTGCTCTGTGCCCTAGTAAATACAAATTATTTTCAATACACTAATAATCCAATTGCCCTTCATTAACTCAGAAAATGGAACCAATATAGGAAGAACTTTAAGACAGAGAAGCTCTTATCTGTTGCACCTCTACATGACAACCACTCTTTTCCACCCTCTCAACCATACACATTATGTAATGTTTGGAAAATGTCTAGGACATTAAACATTTAGAGACTTGCACATCGATAATGTTTTTGCATCCTACGAACAATTAAGCTTCAAATTTAAGTTCTCATCAACACAATTATTTCACTACTTTCAAGCTAGAAACTTTTCTAAAATTAACCTGCCAATTTTCCTCATCTTCCATCTATTTTTACGTGCTTTCAGATAGCATCTCCACAATTAATAGAAACATTTTAAAGTATCTTTCTTTCAAAGATCTCAGGACACAATGGGGAAAGGGATCTTTCACTTAACATTTCAGAAAAGGAGTGGAAAGCGACCATGCACAGAATACACTGTTGCTCCATATGCTCAAAGCACTCAATTATTCAACTTTAAATTTTCTATTGAGTGCATTTATCTCGATTAAAACTATTCAAAATGTTTCCAGGGCAAGATTCAACCTGTGAATGTTGCAATCTAGCTCTTGCCTCACTAGGCCACATGTTTTGGCCATGCACCAAATTAACATCGTTTAGGAACAAAATCTTTGAATGTCTATCAGATAGCCTTGGTGTCAAAATCAATCATTTTCATTAACTGCTGTTTTTGGTGTATGCCCAGAAGTGGAGAAGGACAAACAAATTGTAATTGCCTTTATCTTATTAGTAGCACATAGACGTATCTTGCTCAACTGGAAGAATCCAAACCCACCACCTTTTAAGTCAGTGGGTACCTGATGTCCTATACTATCTGAAACTGGAAAAAATTTTATTTTCACTCAGAGGATCTGTTCAAAACTTTTTTAAAACATTGCAGGATTTAATCAATAACATTTTAGAATAATCTATATTGGGGGAAAAACATACACTTTAATCTTGCTGCTTCAAAGATTTGCTTTATTAGTTGGCTCCCCTCTCTTTCTTTTGGGTGGGGGTTGAATTTTGGTTTGGTTTGATTTAATTGTATGGATTTTTATTTTATATTGTATATATTATTTGTCAGTGTCCTGGATAAAAAACAAGATCCAGGCCTTTAATGACCTCTTGGGCACAGCCACCAGCAGTGTGTCTGTTTGCAGAGAGAGTGTCAACCTTGTTGAGAGGTTTACTTACCTTGGCAGAGACATTTATGTCTCTGGTGACTCTTCCTGTGAAGTCAGTAGACGGATTGGGAGAGCATGGGGGGTCATGAGGTCGCTGGAAAGGGGTGTGTGGCGCTCCGATATCTATGCAAAAGGATGAAGGTCCAAATCATTAGAGTCCTGGTGCTTCATGTCTTGCTATATGGTTGTGAGACATGGATGCTATCCAGTGACCTGAGACGAAGACTGGACTCCTTTGGTACTGTGTCTCTTCGGAGAATCCTTGGGTACCGTTGGTTTGACTTTGTGTTGAATAAGTGGTTGCTCATGGAGTCCCAAATGAGACACATTACCTGCATTGTGAGGAAGCATCAGTTACGGCCATGTGGCGCATTTCCCCGACGGTGATCTTCATTTTTGGGGACACAAGTGGCTGGACCAGGCAAAGGGGTTGCCCACGTAACACCTGGTTGCGACAGATAAAGGGTCATTTCTGGAGGGTGTGACTGGACCGCGTGTCTGCCTGGGGGGTTTCAAACCGGGATCCCAAGTTGTTTTGTTGTGTAGTTGAGTGCGGCAACAGCACTGTACCAGTACATGCTCCCCAACTTGACTTGACTTGATTTGATTTTTATTTGCTTTTAATTAAAACTAACTGTACCCCATGGCTTTGCCCACATAGTAATGAAACAGGACAAACTTCAAAAATCAATAGACGTTGGCACTATATCTGATCATGTTCAGCTCTGACGGGAAAGCATTCCCCGCGTGGGGAGAAAAGCACATGGCTGTGATATTTCTGGCAATCAGCAGCAACCCTCTAAAACACATGGAGCTCTGATCACTCTCTCAAAAACGTCAAACGTTACTCCTTAACAATCTGTAGATGATAATGTCTGTTGAACAAACAAGTATTGCTAGCTAAGCGGTGGCAAGGTACAGTCCAACATGTGGCGAGACGTAGACTAACTCTAACAGAGGCTGGTGAGTGAATGAGGAAGGCCCACAGCCACTGTGTAGGATTTGCATAAATACATTGGTACCGCAAGTGAACTATGGTACTTAGCACAATGAGAGAAGTCGCAAAATCAACTGGAAAGTTCAAGCAAATTATAGCAAACAACCAGATCTAAATCCGTTAAGTAATTCTCTCGTGAAAAGCAGACAGACATACAGACAGAACATGTTTGGAACACGAAATTTTTAAAACCATTTCTTAGCGAGCACCTGTGGGCCAAGTGAGTCAGTGCTATTTGGCTTTTATATATATAGATTAACAAAAAAGAATAAAATGATGAAATAAAAATATTGATTTCAAAATATTAGAAGTAAAACAAAATAAAAAGGTTTGAAGAAATAATTCTAAAAGTAATTAGCAAATCCTTTGCCATCTTTATTCTAACAAATACATTTTTTTATTGTTGAAAGAATCCAAAAACTAGGTTTACCTAGTAATAGGAGTTGGATGGCAATGTCTTAGGGCATGACTTATGTGAATAGAAAAGGGGGTCATTCCCATTAACAACATGGCATTACCCAAATTAAAATATTTCCATTAATGCTGAGGAATGACGATACAATATGATTAAGAGAATGGCAACAAAAGAATTAGAAAGCCAGAGAGAGGAAAAGGGGAGAGATAAAGAAAGAGGAGGAATCAATGTGTAGAGAAGGACAAAAACACAGTTGTAGATGTTTTCATTTTTTATTTGGTGGCATATACTGTGCCCCTGCCATCAGAGGAAGTAGAGACAGTCGGATACATTAAAAACAAAAGCAAGTGTGTCTAAGAATAATCTACTTGTTAAATAATAGCTGTCCCATTCCGCAATTATATTATAAATAACCAATTATATGAGCTCATTTATCAGCATTCTCTTTACTTTTAATTTGTAGTCTTAATATTTCATATATGAATGCAAAAGTAGGCTTATGCAAGTTGAAATGATTTTTTGAAATAAGATGGAAACAATTTAAACAAAATCCATACCAATGTTGCCCCACTTGTATTTTCCCAGAGATACATCACTTATGTTAATTGCTACTGTAAGTAGTAGTATTAATAATAAGCATTTTCTACAGAATTATTTGTGTTGTTGAATAAATTCTTTTATATCATTATGTTGATAGATCCTAATCTGCCTTTTTCATTACAGGGTCACAAAATCCTGGAATATAATTTCAGTAGAATCACAAAAAGAAACCTATCCACAAGTACAGTAATCCCTCCTCCATCGCGGGGGTTGCGTTCCAGAGCCACCCGCGAAATAGGAAAATCCGCGAAGTAGAAACCATATGTTTATATGGTTATTTTTAGAATGTCATGCTTGGGTCACAGATTTGCGCAGAAACACAGGAGGTTGTTGAGAGACAGGAACGTTATTCAAACACTGCAAACAAACATTTGTCTCTTTTTCAAAAGTTTAAACTGTGCTCCATGACAAGACAGAGATGACAGTTCTGTCTCACAATTAAAAGAATGCAAACATATCTTACTTTTCAAAGGAGTGCAAAGCAAGCAGTCAAAAAAAAAATCAATACGGCTTTTTGGCTTTTAAGTATGCGAAGCACCGCCGGTACAAAGCTGTTGAAGGCGGCAGCTCACACCCCCTCTGTCAGGAGCAGGAAGATAGAGAGAGATAGCGAGAGACAGATAAAAAAAATCAATACGTGCCCTTTGAGCTTTTAAGTATGCGAAGCTCCGTGCAGCATGTCCTTCAGGAAGCAGCTGCACACAGCCCCCCTGCTCACCCCCCCCCCACGTCAGCGCAAGAGAGAGAGAGAGAGAGAAAGTAAGCTGGATAGCTTCTCAGCCATCTGCCAATAGCATCCCTTGTATGAAATCAACTGGGCAAACCAACTGAGGAAGCATGTACCAGAAATTAAAAGACCCATTGTCCGCAGAAACCCGCGAAGCAGCGAAAAATCCGCGATATATATTTAAATATGCTTACATATAAAATCCGCGATGGAGTGAAGCCGCGAAAGGCGAAGCGCGATATAGCGAGGGATCACTGTATACATTTTTTGTCTATATTTATTACTATTATACTAATTTACATGCTCTTTGCGGTGATGATAGATAAGTTCATATTAATGACTTGTTATACTGACTTTAGAGGATCAGAAAATAGGATTTGGTGGGTTTGGAAGGAATACAGCCAATAAATGGAAATTAGTGGGAATTTTTCTTTATGACTGTGGACAAATCGTTAGTCTTCCCCATTCTTTAGCGAGGGAGCAAACAAACATAGCGGATGTAAGACTGTGATTTTTTTGGATTTCAAATTTAATACCCATTACTGCTCTTGATGTGCTAGGTGATAGTGGCCATTTTTGTTTTCATTATCATTTGTACTATTTCATAAATTTGCACATATGCTAATATATGTAGATTGCTCACTATTGTCTCAGCTAATTAATTTCTTGCTTTCTAAATATGTCAAATCCTTGCATATATTTTTTCTGACATATTGGGGGGGGGCAAAAATTTCTAGAATCGGTCAATAGCACAAGCATAGGGTGTAGTTATTGAATGTGCCACTAGGTATCACATTCCTACTGTCTGGTTAGTCAGTCTGCTGAGTGGCATCGTGCTTAGTTAATCGGTTTTATTTCTAGCATTTATTTAACAAACGTTTTTCAACATCGATGGATTTGTTCATAAAGACTTTGTTCCCTGTGGACAGACTGTTAATCAGCCGCATTATATCGAACTACTGAGACATGAGAAAAAAAACATCCGTAGAAGTGGCTATCCCAAAACTGGATCTTTCACAATGACAACACACTTGCACACACCACATTGTTAGTCAAAGAGTTTTTGATAAAAAATAATGCGGTTGCTGCTTCACACCCAGCATATTCACCAGATCTCACTCCCTTGTTCCCAAAATTAAAAGTGAGACTGAAAGGAAGAAGATTTGGTACCATGAAACATGCAGGGGTTGCTATATGTGGTGATAAAGGATGGGTACATTATTTGTTTACAGGAATGGGAGAAGCACTGGGCCAAGTGTTTTACATCTCAAGAAGAATATTTTGAAAGTGACTAAATGGGAATTGCTGTTAAGTTGTATAATGAAGTTTTTTTTAACAATTCTAGGAATTATTGGGTTCCCCCCATGTATGACATGACTTATTTTATATTGCATACTCACTCTTCTGTACTGCATCTGTGAAGATATGTATCTTTGTATGTATTCTGTAATTCTATGCTATGCATCATGGCAACATGAACTTTGTTTATACTGTGGTGTAATAAAGACGTCTTTTGTCTAATTGTAGGTGTCAAGTTCATATTCAAGAATTGTTTATAACTGTACTCCTAGTTGACATTATGTACTAAGGATAATCTAGCGAGGGCCAGTCAGGCTGATAGCAGAGAGAGCGAGTCTACTGATAATATGAAACCCTTGTAGTTGCTGCTAGAAGAAGCCAGCATCCTCATTTGGGTAAGAGGCATTCCCTTTAGCTCAACTAAGTAAGCCAGTGCTTCCTGATTCAGAGGCTGTGGAGTTCATGGCCAGTGTTTCTGTGTGAGAACATAAAACATTAACATTAAAATCATCATTTAAAACTGTAAATGAATTATAATACTTTATACAACTTATCATCTAATAGTCCATCCATCCATCCATTTTCCCACCCGCTGAATCCAAACACAGGGTCACAGGGGTCTGCTGGAGCCAATCCCAGCCAGTACAGGGCACAAGGCAGGAACCAATCCCGGGCAGGGTGCCAACCCACCGCAATCATCTAATAGTCATAAACTTTTATAAAAAAAAAAGAAGAGAGTGTGTTAGTTGCAGTTTGATTATACAGAGTTCAGCGCAGTGCCTGTTGGGGTAATGTGAGTATGCATGTACTCTCACGTACATATTTATAACCACGTCCACAGACACTGCTTAAACGACAGCCATGAATAGAACAGTAATGCAATTAAGCCTGAAGGAAACGTCATTGATATGATAGATTAGATATGTCTACAATTAAGAAGCATATACCGCCTAAGGAAACACTATAATGAATTCATGCATTGTTGAAGTTCTTTTATTTTTAAATACACTTAAATGGATTGTGATTATACACGCTATGAAAATGTATTCATAAATGAATGAATGTCTGATTCCTTATGTTATTTTTTATTATAAAAAAAAAAAAAAAAGCAACTTTCTACTTTGACCTCATCTGCCTTCTAATTATGTCTCATAGGATTAACAACAATTCCAGGCTCATCACTGCAGGTTTCAACTTTTCTTTTAATGGAATCAATAAGACTTACAGAGTGTATGAAACAAGCTGGCAAATCGCAGCATTCCTGATAGATATATGCATGTCTTTTGGACAAACCCAGAGTGTCAACATGTGGATTTGTTTACTGAAGGCTTTGCTCAGTTTTAATTAGAAAAGATCCTCATATGAGGGGGTTGCGCTGCTGCCACTGCTGAAATTTAGCAATGCATTTGGGTGAAGCTTGATACGCAGTATTCACCGTATACATTTCAATAGCATGTTAATCAGATCTGATGAACTGCTTTGTGTTGTGCCAACAACTTTTCAGAATAAAAATGAATTGTATGTCACTTTGCTGACTAACTGCTAATACTTTAAGAATTAAATTTTTTTTTTACTGTGAACCATTGTGTGCTTTTATGGTATGCCAAATAAACAATTAACTGGTTTCAGCCATCATCACTATATCACATTCATTTATCTATCTGTCCATTTTTTGACTGCACTTTTTATATTAGAAGATTAGGAGGAGTCAGTCCATATGCTGGATGGAATGCCATTTCTTTATGGAGCACCATCTACACAGACACTTTTAACATCTCAGATGGAAGCGGAGTTCCCAGAAAAAAAGTTCATGAATATGAGGAATATTGGCAAGTGGCATTCACATAGTGACCGGGTCAGGAAACAAACTTGGGTCTCTTGAGCTATGAGTCATCAGTGCTAACCACTGCATCAGCCTGACAAGCACATGACAAGATTTAGTAACAATTAATTTAAAGTGACATTTTTGTGGAAATATTTACATTGATGATCAAACTCTCAAATAACCACACTGGCCTTTCCAATTGTTTTCATTACACATTATTTTAATTAGATGACAGAGATTATCCTCCCCAAGAAATGCTTTATTCAAGATCTTTTCCAATAGAAAAATGCAAAGCCACAAGATCTAAATATGGTATGTTTTCCGAGGGAATTAGCACTGCCAAACCTCAGACTGTGTCTACATGATGTGAGGCACAAATCACATTGCCTTTGTTACACTAATTTTGCCAATCAGTGGGATCAAATGCTTTGAAATATTGACAACATAGGCTTGGCTGCCAGAGTTTTACAAAAAACCCCTAACCCGGTCACAGAAAAAAAAAATGTAAATTGCCTTTTGCCACATGGATAATATCCAAAGGAACAGAACCGATTAAGAAGCTAATGGAAAATGAAGACTTAGTAGTGTAACTTCTACCATTTGAATCATCGTGGCTTTTTCGATGTAATTATTTCATAAATTAAAACATTAACTTATCAGCTTTACTTGCAACTATATAGCTTTCTTAGTGTAATTACTTTTAGAGTAAATAAGTGTAATTATCCTGTAATTATCCTGTGAATTAATGAATTTACGTTACACCCTAGATGTTTTGATGTAATTTTTTTAAACTTTTGATAAAAAAAACAATAGAATTAGACTTCATTAGGTTCCACCAGCCCCTTGTCCTCTAATATCTGATAATGAATCTATTTTCAATCTATAAATAACATTTGTTTTAAAAAAAAATGCTCCTGTTTTGTCCCAGAAATCTGAATACCCCACATTGTGGCATTAAGTTTAGCTTGCCTGGCTTTGCTGTTCTGTGTTCTGCATAGTCAGACTCTTTGTGTGCCTCCATGATCACTTTCACTTTCATTACCCAGCCTGCCATCTCATTCATAGCTTTCTGGGATACCAAACATATTGCCCAAATAAGCAAACCATAGGACCATTTTCAATTTGCTCCACCTGCTCTTTCTGAGTTTCTACAGATTTATGTTCTTTACCTTCCAATGTCAGTCTTCTAAAGATCTCCTCTCACTGTTACTGAGACCACGAGTGAGTGACAGCATTTGGTGTCTCTGCTCCAACCTTGTGGAGTGCTCCTCTTCAGAGATTTTGCAGACTTTAAAAATACCTTTGTGAAAGTCTAAATAGAACTTGCTTTAATTAACCTTAACTGCTATCTATGCATTTATTTTCTTTTGATTCAATTTCTATTTGATCTGTGTGGCTTTAAAAGTCATGTTTTAATAATAATATTAATTGCTTTCACTTTAAGCTGATTACTTTTTAAAGCTTGTCAGGGCCAAGGTGAAGCACTCCTAGCCTCTCTCTGACCAAAGTCATTTTGGTGGACCTTATGAGTATATGTTTAGGAAGATATTCAATTGATATAAGGGCTTCGATTTTATGCATGTGGAATGTCCAGAAAATTGCCAGTTTACCAATCAAAGTTTACCTTTCATCTTGCTTGGCTATCATTTTAACACTGGTGAATTTAATCTTTGCCATTTAGCATTCCGTCTGCTGTCTCTGCTAGCACTTCCTATGTTTAGACAAGTTACTTGCAAGTCAAAAAAAAAGCGTGCTTTAACCAGAACATGCATTTTTAATATTATAAAATATTGTCTATAATCTGTTTAACAATTTAAGGAATATGAAAAAATAATATGATTATAATAAAATCACTTTCATCTACAATTTGAATTTATGATCATGGGGAGCTGGAGTCCTTCAGGAACCAGATGACATACAAGTGCACTGAAATGTGCACTCAATCATACTGGATTTCTGTTCTCCAGTCAAGGTAGCTTATACATCTTTGTGCAGTGGAAGGAAACTATAATAAACTGAGATAATCAGAGAGACTAGTGAGACCAGTATGATGCCCAGCTTCTTTCCACTTAAATTGTATTTAAGCACTTCATTGGTTTAAATAACATAAGTACAGACATTAGTTATGAAGATGATAATAGTAATGGAGATAAAATGCAAATAATAAGCATGGTATTCAAACAAAAAAGCAAATAATAGTTATGTAACTTGAATGAAGCACAATGCAATGTTCAAAGCTGGTACTGTATGTCAGTGTATTTGTTGCAGGTCATTTTCATTATGTTATTTTCTAAAGTTTGAATATTATACTCAGACTAGGGGGCTTACCCCCTGCTCACTTCGCTCGCCAACCCCCCTTGCCTGCGCTATGCGCCAGCCACTTCACGTCTCTGCCTCTCGTGTTGTGAAGAGGGGGGGCTGAACAAACACAAATACAGTTTTTTTTTACCTCCTCTTTGCTCGATCAGCTGCTGGCTTGCTACTGCTGCTGTATCACGTGATCTGCATCTCACACTGTGCTTCAAACATTTAAAAGCCTGTACAGCAGCTGTCTTTGTCATCTATTCTTTGTCTTTTATTTCTGGCTCCGGGCGTGGTTAAATCTGTTGGCACAAAGTCTCATCTCGTGGGACATGAGTTCTTGATATTTTTTAGTTTATAATTTAAGAATGATATAAAACTCTGAAAATCTAACAACATCACATTAAAGTTCGATAAATTCTGAAAAGAATGATACCAAACATATGTATGTATGTTTTAAAATAAGCCCGATTTAAAGCGTGACAAAAAACGGGACATAAAAATGTCACATAAAATTGTTGCACAAAATCATTGCACTTTTAGGCTTAGGATTTTATATATAGAGAGTAGATTTAACATGTGCTCAAAGATAATGACTATCATGGAAAGAGCAATGTATGTGTCAGATAAATGGCTATTTTTTATTAAAAGATATAAACTGAAATAAATTAAAGGTGGGTGGCAAGGTGGCACAATGGTAGTGCTGCTGCCTCGCAGTTAGGAGACCCAGGTTTGCTTCCCAGGTCCTCCCTGCGTGGAGTTTGCATGTTCTCCCCGTGTCTACGTGGGTTTCCTCCCACAATCCAAAGACATGCAGGTTAGGTGCATTGGTGATCCTAAATTGTCACTAGTGTGTGCTTGGTGAGTGTGTGTGTGTGCCCTGCTGTGGGCTGGTTCCCTGCCTGTGGTTTGTTTCCTGCCTTGCGCCCTGTGTTGGCTGGGATTGGCTCCAGCAGACCCCCGTGACCCTGTAGTTAGGATATAGCGGGTTAGATAATGGATGGATGGAAATTAAAGGTGGATTATTTCATGAAAAATGCATGTACAATTAGTGTACATACAGTGCATTCGGAAAGTATTCAGACCCATAAACATTTTTTACATTTTGTTATGTTGCAGCTGAAATAATTTATATATATATATATTTAAATTATATTCTTCCTCCTCGTCATGCAACATTCAATATTCTAGAATGGCACAGCAAAAATGGGATTTAAGAAATTTTTGCAAATTTAGTAAAAACAGAATAAGTATTACATCGACAAAAGTATTCAGATCCTTTACTCATTACTCAGTCGGAGCACCTTTGGCAATCATTACAGCCTGGAGTCTTCCTGGATATCATACAACAAGCTTCACACTTGTGGATTCGAGGATTTTTTGCTAGTCTTCTCTGCAGATCCTCACAAGTTCTGTCAGGTTGGATGTAGATTGCCATAGACAGTTACATTCAGGTCTCTCCAATGATGTTTGATTTGGTCCAAGTCCAGGCTCTGCCTGAGACACTCAAATACATTCACAGAGTTGTCCTTAGTCTCTTCTGTGTTGTCTTTGTTTTGTTCTTAGGGTCATTGTCCTCTTGGAAGGTACAGTAAATCTTCAACCCAGTCTGAGGTTCAGAGTGCTCCGGGACAGGTTTTAATTAAGGATATCTCTGTACTTTGCTCCATTCAGCTTTCCCACAATCCTGACAAATCCCCCAGTCTCTGCTGCTGAAAAACAACTGCATAGCATGATGCTGCCATCACTGGTGTTGCACAGGTGACAAGTGTGCCTGTTTTGTTCCACATATGATGCTTAGAAATGAGGCGTAACAGTTCAATCTTGGTTTCATCAGACCAGAGAGACTTGTTGCTCACAGTTGCAGGGTCTTTTTGGTCCCTATTTGCAAACAACTAGCAGGCTTTCATGATTCCTTTACTGAGGAGAGGCTTCAGCCAGGCCACTCTGTCATGAAATCTGAATCACTGGCGTGCTGCAGTGATTGTTATCCTTCTTGAACACTGCAAAAAATGCATACATTATGCAAAAACTAGGAAGAAAAAAAACCTGAAACCAAAACCTTGAGTTTCTTTTGCTTTTATTTAGCAATATAAAAGCACATTCTGCTGTTACCTTTAGAAAAATAGGCTAAAATAGCACTCAGATTAAGATAAGACGTATTTTCTGTATATGGTCACAACCTACTTTTTCCCTTATTCATTCATTCACATCATTCACAAAGTCATTTTAAGTGTGTTAAAGTCATTGGCAGATTTGTTGGTATAGTAGATGCCTGCACTCGTAGTTTAGAAAGCACTTTGTAAAATAAAAAGCTTGGTCCAAGAACCTGTTTTGACACTTCCGTTAAAGAATCTGGATTTATTGGAACAATAGGAATTACAGACCTCCCCAAATAAGAACTAAGCACTTTTTCATTCTAGTAATCACTTTGAAATAATAAGTGCATGACATTCTGACAAATTATTTTGGAATTATTTATCATGGAATGAATTATCATGAAATCAACAATCCTGTTACAGTTTGTGCAATCTGTTTAAAAAATAATATTGGCAAAGTGACCTCAAGAACTTGGAAATTTGCGGAACTTATGGAAATATACTCTATTTGGCAAACAAAATGGCCTTCTTCAGGTTAAGCCATTAATGCTGTGAGACTTTCATTATAGAAGCAGCCAAAATATCTGGAAGTGAAGTCTACATTGCAAATCTCCTTTTTGAGGTTTAAGGAAGTGATTAATGCCTGACGTGTGCTGTTACAGTTTGAAAATGTTTAGTCCGATCTATTATATTGCATTGCAATCCATCCATTTTCTAAACCAATTTAGTTCAGGTTCACAGGGCATTAGTGCAAGATAGTAACTAATCATAGGGAGACAGTCCATCACAGGACATCCTCGCCCACACACTTGCACAAATACCCTCTTTTACCTGCATGGCTCCTATTTAGAGTTTATAATTGACCTCACACAATTTTAGGAAAAACAGAACTCAAAATAAAACCAAAAAAAAAACCAGACAAATAACAAGAGCATATGAAAGTCAATGCAGTCAGTGACTTGGCAGTAGGAATCAGATCATACTTCTTTTAGCAACAGATCTTAATAAATGCTTCTGGTTTGGGTCTGTATTATCTCAGGTTGTTGATGATCAGCAAAAACCCATTATGTATATAAGCCATAAATTTTTGCCCAAGGAACCTAATTATTCCACCATTGAAAAAGAATGTCTGGTATTGAAATGGGCAGTTAAAGTCCTCTATTATTGTCTTTCGGGTCATAAGTTTATATTGGTAACAAATCATGCACCCTACAATGGCTTTATAGACAAAAAGATACAAATTTAAGACTTGTTAGATGGTTTATTCAGTTGAAGTCTTTTACCTTTTCTGTCCAGCTCCATCCTGGTAAACAACATGTTAACACAGATGTCCTTTCCTGACTTGCAGGGCCTGTATTAGAAAGTTGCTTCTTTGAACAAGTGACTGAAGCTGAAGGGGGGCATGTAATGTATCGGGCTGCACTCATTTTAGTTACAGATAAAATGTACTTTTGCTCAGACAGAAGTTAGAGAAATGCTGGATCAACTGTGGCCATCCACATGAATCATATCTCATGGTAATGAAATTCTTTACAAGTGATTGATTGTCTGATACAAGCAATTCTTCCCTGGACTGAGGTTCTTGTGTCTTGCAGACTGCTCATGGAGCTTGTGGCCCTACCCCCTGCAGCTTGACAGCTGTGAAGACAACATCTTTGAATTCTTTTAATTCCAAGAAGACACAAATTGAGTCAAATGTCTCTTTCAGTTTATTTTTTCTGTTTGCTGTTGAGAGACTCCAATACTGTTTGTACAAGTAATTTTTATTTGTGCAACTCTGAACCTGATGTGTATCAAGTATCAGCGCTCACAATGTTAAAAACACATTTTCTTCAGTAGTGCAATTGCTACAATTAAAAGTAATAAAGTCATACAATTCATTCCGGGGGCACAACTATCACCTCAGAACACTAGAACAACTCACAAAGTGGAAAAAAGGGAAAATATGCCAATTACATTTTCCTGCCCAACTTTTCTTTGTAAATGTCTGAAAACACTGGAAAATGGAAAAAAAGCACCCGAAAAAGCCCCCCCAAAATAACCCTGAAAGACTCATGAAAAATGCTTGCAAAATGACTTTACAAAACTTGACAAATGCCAAACAAGAGATGGAAATTTATAATGGTCAAGTGTGAAAGGCCTCTGTGGTTCAGAACTTGAAGATCTAACAATAGTCAGTCAGTCAGTCAGTCATTTTCCAACCCACTATATCCTAATACAGGGTCACGGGGGTCTGCTGGAGCCAATCCCAGCTAGCACAGGGCACAAGGCGGGAAAAAATCCAAGGCAGGGCACCAAGCCACCGCAGGACACACACACACTAGAGACAATTTAGGATCGCCAATGCACCTAACCTGCATGTCTTTGGACTGTGGGAGGAAACTGGAGCACCTGGAGGAAACCCACGCAGACACAGGGAGAACATGCAAACTCCATGCAGGGAAGACCCGGGAAGCGAACCCAGATCTCCTTACTGTGTGGCAGCAGCGCTACCACTGTGCCACTGTGCCGCCCAGATCTATCAATAACTGGTACAAAATAATCACTATAAACATTTTAGTTTTACTTTTACCTGCACAGTACTTCTACAGAATAATATAACTCTCTTTCAACCAGATTTCCTTTACTGACATGGCATGATGAGGGTGTGGCTAACCCTCTTCACTTCATTGACCTGAGACCAATTCCTAGTTCAGCTACTGTCGAAGTTGAGTCTTGGTAGTCCCACATCTCAAAGATGTACATGTTAGGTTAACTAACAATACTGAAATGATTCAGTTTGAGTCAGAGAAGACACACACTGTACCTAAGTCTGCCCAGTAATAGACTGGCCTCTCATTTAAGGCTGATTCCTGTCAGGTTCCTGATGCTGATGAAACCAGTTAAAAAACATTTTTCAGGAATCAGGTTAAAGTGTCTTGAAATTTGACAATAAAAATCGAAACCAATGTTTACGTTTCTCACTATATTATCAATTGTAGCTACTTTCCAAATGGAATTTAAAAGAAAGATAAAGCTTTGTATTGTCAAGGTTCCTAAACTTCAAATTGTATCACATGGGGAAGCAATATCCATGACTATCTTAGTTATCTTCAAAATAAAGCAATTATTTTGAACTGTCACGTTTTGTTTGATTCTAATGCAATCTGCTGTATCACTAACAATAATTTTAGCCATTCCTGTCACTAAAAAACATATCATTCTTACAAAAGATTAAAGTATGACATCCCAAGGAGGTCACGAAGTGACGACTGGAGGAGATGTGGCTGCAAGAGAGTCAAGCGGAGAAGGTTGAGTGCAGCACAGAGGACTGACGTGGGGAATATGATTGACAGTAAAAAGGAAGAAAAGGGGTGGTTCCCTGAATGGAGGAACTGGAAATGGAGGCAGCAACTTCTAGATGATTTGGGGACAATGAGACGGTGTGGGTTAGACAGATCAGGAAGGGTGGTGAGTTTTGTGTGTGGAGCTGGAGTTTCCTTTGATGGCATGTCTTATGGCCATAGCAATGAGAGTTGATAGATAATTGTACATAGTTCAAGTTTAGGGTTGCTAGTCTTGTGTTTTTCACATTAGTGTATTCCTTTTTTTTTAACTTTAACTGTTCCTAGTAAACTGTTCTGTAAGTACTTCTTTGCCCAGCTGTATCTTCCTTTTCGAACCTGTTACAGTGGGGTCGCTACAATACTTTACACTTATTGGCCACCACAGTGGCGACTGTTCACTATTTTAGAAAGAAGTATCTGATGGTTTAGATTTTTTTCTAAATCTCCACATTTTCAAAAACAGTTACTGATGTGTGTATTTATATCTAATACTTGATAATCCAAAATCATTTTTTTCTTTTAAAGTTTGATAACTTCTCCTCATCTCTTTTGATTTTGTTTCTGTGTTTGTCTCTGAAAGGTTGGATTTTTTTTTTCAAATTCTGTTATGGTCACCATTTGTGCAAATTTTAAAGGTTTACCATGTGTCCAGATCAATATTTTAAAATACTCCATCTTCTGCTTATATCAGAAACAAATGCATGTTGTGAGGATTTGTGACTTTACATGATTGTGTGCCATATTTAGGCTTGGTTCCTACCTTGTGTCATAAACTTCTCTGGACTGGCCCCAGCTTCCCTCCACCCTGTAATGGAAAAAGAGGACTCATAAAAATAGAGTCATGGATGGATGGATTTCCATGGCAGAAAAAAATATGTTCATCTTATTTCTTAAGCTGACACCCATACTCGCACACTTTGATCTATGAAAAATTACATACATTTTCTTTTTACTGATGATAAGTTATGAAACCAAAGTGGTAACATATGCTAGGAAACTATAAATTCAATCCTGCTGCAATATGCTCATTTGCTGCATTAAAGGGATTTATATCTGCTGTTTCTCAAATATGTGACTGGCTCCTGTCTGATATGAAAGTTTAGAATTTGTCACTAGACCAGATTTTCTAAATTGAGCAGTGCATCCATACTATTTATGTGCCTTCTTTATAGACACTTTATAATTATGTATACTGTACAAGGGGTTATCAACACAATTTGAGCTTCATTTATTAGGAAAAATATCAGTAATATGAAACAAATTTTATTTTTAACCTAAAACCTGTGAACACTAATACACATTTATTATTTTTGTGAAGATGTTTAATGCTACTCAGACACCATGTTTTGTGTCCCTTGTACAACCACTCTTCTGTCATTGAGTTGTTGTCTTCAAAACTATAACACATCCTAAGGTGGTAGCACTTCAGACTGGGGAAGCCAAAACTGATAAGATAGGTGTGACATTACTTTGAGTCCACAGCTCTGCAGAGCAGCCTTTACAACATGAGGGCATTGTTCTCAAGCAGAAGGAGGTAGTCAATATTTTTTCTTTGCCATCTTTTCCTGATTGACTCTGCAAATGGCAAAGCAGATGAGTATAATATTGACCAGACATATGGGACTTTGGAGATACTGTATGTAATCATTATGCACTACACCATCAATGTCATAAAAAAATTTGCATTTGATCTTGCCAGTACTAGATTTCTTTAATTTTTTAGGTTTCAAGAATCATTATGCTTGCATTGTTTTGATTATTGTTTGGATTTTGAGTTACAGTATGATATGCAGATTTCATCGCTAGTTATACAACATTTCTTAAATGACTCCTATTCTAAATTCATTAGATTAAGATTATTTCTGGAACTTTGGATGGAGTACTCCATCATTTCAAGAGTCAACATTTAATGGCTAAATCTGGCATCTAATATGTGCAAACCCTGTTCATGTTTAATACACAAAGATTGGATTGAGCTGACTAATAACCAATACATATAGTGTTTTTTTGGCCATCTGATGCACTGTAACTCTTCCATTCTCCATTATGATTTTTTTCCAGAGGTCCCTCTGTTGTTGAATTTGAAGGACAGCTACACCTTGGATCATCTTTGAGAGCTGTTTCGTCATGAGGGAATTCTGTGGCCCATCTCTTGACAGTGACATACTGTATGAAGAGGGCTAGTCCTTGGAATTGTTTACTAAGTGAAGATGATAGGCATATTCTATTCTAATATTAGAAATTCAATGATAATGCAATTTTTATTTGCATTTATATTTACATGTATTTGCTTAGCAGATGCTTTTGTCCAAAGTGACTTATTATGAGGTAAATAATTGAGTAACATTAGACTAGGACCTGTTTGTTTAGCAAGTGTAATAGGATGGGTAACAAAAGTTGATTGCCACAAGTGAAAAGATGTAATAACTCACACATTTACAATCATAGATTAGAACCAATAAAGCTATTAAACTTAAATTAACCAAGAATATAAAGTTTCACAGAGCAAGTTTTTTTTTTTTTTCTTCATCAGTTCGACAGATGTTCACAGAACAGATGGGTCTTAAATGCATTGAAAGATTCAGCAGTACGGATGGAAGTGGACAGCCCAATCCACTAACTAGGAACTACACATGAAAAGAGTCTGGATTGAGACTTGATGCCACATAGAGGTGGTATCACAAGACACTGTTTCAGGGCAGATCTGAGAGGACAAGAAGGAGTATAACACTTCACCAGTGTCTCCATATTCTCAGGTCCTGACCCACTGACTATTTTGTAGGCAAGCAACAGGGATTTGAATTTAATGTGTGCTGCTACAGGGAGTGAGCTGAAGAGAGGAGTGACATGTGCCCATCTACGCTGGTTAAATTCAAGATGGGCCACTGCAGTAAGGATCATCTGCAGGGGTCTGATGGCACATGTGACAAGACCAGAGCCTGGACCAGAAGTTGTGCTGTATACTCCATTAGATAAGGTCTGATCTTGTGGATATTCTAAAGCGTGAACCTGGATGAACAAGAAACAGTAGAAATGTGGTCAGAAAAAGATATCTGCTCATAAATTACAACCCTAAGGTTGGGTACTGACTTGGCAGGTGTTAGCAACAGTGAGCCAAGCTGTAAAGAAGTGGGAGGATGAAGAGGCTTGGTGGACAGTATCACAGAAGCTCAGTTTTTGCCAGTTTGAGCTGTAGATGGTGGTCCTTCATCCAGGTTGAATTATCAGTAAAACATGCAGAGACTCTAGCTGATACCATATTGTCATCTGGAGGGAACAACAGGTACAGCTGTGTATCATCAGCATAGCACTGATAAGAAAACCCATGGGACTGGATCATGGAACCCAGCATGGTGGTGTATAGAGAGAAGAGTTGAGGACCCAGCACCGATCCTTGGGGTACACCAGTGCATGTCTGGGGTGCCTTTAACAACTTCCCTTGCCAGGACACACTGCAGGATCTACCCAAAATGAGCAAACCAGTGATGCCAAGGTCAGAGAGGACAGCAAGAAGAATGTCATGGTTGTCAAAGGCAGAAGAGAAATCTAGCAGAATCAGGATTGATGACATATTGATAGCTCTAACACGGCATAGCTGACTGACCACAGTCAGTCAGTCAGTCGAGTGGTTCTTCTTGAAGCTGGAATGGTTGGTATCAAGCAATTCATTCTGTTAACCCAAGCACAGGGGATGCACAAATCAGTGTGTTTCTTTGTGCCAATCCTAAACCCGGATAAATGGGGAGGGTTACGTGAGGAAGGGCATCCGGTGTAAAATTTTACCAAATCAATATACAACAATACAAATTTCCATACCAGATCGGTCGAGCCCCGGGTTAACAACGACTGCCACGAGTACTGTTAGCCAAAAGGGTGCTGGCAGAAATTGGGCTACTGTTGGCCAAAGAAGAAGAAGAAGACGGTGGAGACATGTCCAGAGGCAGGAGGAGAGGAGGAAGGTAAAGAAAGTGGAACTGAGGGTAGGAACTTTGAATGTTGGCAGTATGACTGGTAAGGGGAATGAGTTAGCAGATATGATGGAGAGAAGGAAGTTTGATATATTGTGCGTGCAATAGACTAAATGGAAGGGGAGTAAGGCCAAGTGGATTGGAGTTGGATTCAAATTGTTCTATAATGGCGTGGATGGAAGGAGAAATGGGGTAGGGGTTATCTGAAGGAACAGTATGTCAAGAGTGTTTTGGAGGTGAAAAGAGTGTCAGACAGAGTAATGATTATGAAAAATTAGAAGTATGATAATGAATGTTGTTAGTGCATATGGCCCGCAAGCTGGGTGTGCGATGGATGAGAAAGAAGATTATGGAGTGAGTTGGATGAAGTGATGAACAGTGTGCCCAAGGGACAGAAAGTGGTGATTGGAGCGGATTTCAATGGACATGTTGGTCAAGGGAACAGAGCAGACGAGCAGGTGATGGGTATGTATGGTGTCAAGGGGAGGAATGAAGAGGGTCAGATGATAGTGGATTTTGCCAAAAGGATGGACATGGCTGTGGTGAATACGTATTTTAAGAAGAGGGAGGAACCAAGGGTTACGTACAAGAGTGGAGGAAGAGGCACACAGGTAGATTACATCCTATGCAGAAGAGTCAATCTGAAGGAGATTGAAGACTACAAAGTGGTGGCAGGGAAAAAGTGTAGTTAAGCAGCATAGGATGGTGGTCTGTAGGATGATGTTGGAGATCAAGAAGAGGAAGAGAGGGAGGGCAGAGCCAAGGATCAAATGGTGGAAATTGAAAAAGGAAGACTGCAAGGTAGAGTTTAGGGATAAGGTGAGATAGGGACTGGGTGGAAATGAAGAGTTACTAGACAGTTGGGAAACTACAGCAGATGTAGTAAAGGTGATAGCAAGAAGGGTGCTTGGCGTGATATCTGGAAAGAGGAAGGGGGAAAAGGAAACCTGGTGGTGGAATGGAGAAGTACAGGAGAGTATTCAGAGGAAGAGGATGGCAAAGAAGAAGTGGGATAGTCAGAGAGATGCAGAAAGTAGACAAGAGTACAAAGAGATAAGGCGCAAGGTGAAGAGAGAGGTGGCGAAGGCTAAACAAAAGGCATATGATGAGTTGTATGAGAGGTTGGACACTAAGGGGGAAGAAAAGGATCTGTACCGATTGGCTAGACAGAGGGACCAAGCTGGGAAAGATGTGAAGCAGATTAGGGTGATAAAGGATAAAGATGGAAATGTACTTGCAAGCGAGGAGAGTGTGTTGAGCAGAGTGAAAGAGTACTTTGAGAGGCTGATGAATGAAGAGAACGAGAGAGAGAAGAGTTGGATGATGTAGAGATAGTGAATCAGGAAGTGCAACGGATTAGCAAGGAGGAAGTAAGGGCAGCTATAAAGAGAATGAAGAATGGAAAGGCCGTTGGTCCAGATTATATACCTGTGGAAGCATGGAGGTGTTTAGGAGAGATGCAGTGGAGTTTTTAACCAGATTGTTTAATGGAATCTTGAGAAGTGAGAGGATGCCTGAGGAGTGGAGAAGAAATGTACTGGTGCCGATGTTTAAGAATAAGGGGGATGTGCAGGACTGTAGTAACCACAGGAGGATAAAATTGATGAGCCACAGCATGAAGTTATGGAAAAGAATAGTGGAAGCTAGGTTAAGAAGTGAGGTGATGATTAGTGAGCAGCAGTATGGTTTCATGCCAAGAAAGAGCACCACATATGCAATATTTGCTCTGAGGGTATTGATGGAGAAGTATAGAGAAGACCAGAAGGAGTTGCATTACGTCTTTTTTGGACTTGGGGAAAGCATATGACAGGGTGCCTCAAGAAGTCGGGAGTGGCAGAGAAGTACGTAAGAGTTGTACAGGATATGTATGAGGGAAGTGTGGTGAGGTCTGCGGTTGGAGTGACAGATACATTCAACGTGGAGGTGGGATTACATCAGGGATTGGCTCTGAGCCCTTTCTTATTTGCAATGGTGGTGGACAGGGTGACAGACAAGATTAGACAGGAGTTCCCATGGACTATGATGTTTGCTGATGACAATTGTGATCTGTAGCGATAGTAGGGAACAGGTTGAGGAGACCCTAGAGAGGTGGAGATATGCTCTAGAGAGGAGAGGAATGAAGGTCAGTAGGAACAATACAGAATACATATGTGTAAATGAGAGGAGGTCAGTGGAATGGCGAGGATGTAAGGAGTAGAGTTGGCAAAGTGGATGAGTTTAAATACTTGGGAACAACAGTACAGAGTAATGGGGATTGTGGAAGAGAGGTGAAAAATAGACTGAGGCAGGGTGGAGTGGGTGGAGAAGAGTGTCAGGAGTAATTTGTGACAGACGGGTATAAGCAAGAGTGAAAGGGAAGGTCTACAGGACGGTAGTGAGACCAGCTATGTTATATAGGTTGGAGACGGTGTTACTGACCAGAAAGCAGGAGACAGAGCTGGAGGTAGCAGAGTTAAAGATGCTAAGATTTGCACTGGGTGTGACAATGATGGATAGGATTAGAAATGAGTACATTAGAGGTTCAGCTCAAGTTGGATGGTTGGGCGACAAGACAAGTCAGGGAGGCAAGATTGCATTGGTTTTGGACATGTGCAGAGGAGAGATGCCGAGTATATTGGTAGAAGGATGCTAACGAGCTGCCAGGAAAGAGGAAAAGAGGAAGGCCTAAGAGAATGTTTATGGATGTGGTGAGAGAGGACATGCAGGTGATGGGTGTAACAGAACAAGATGCAGAGGACAGAAAGATATGGAAGAAGATAATACACTGTGGCAACCCCTAACGGAAGCAGCCGAAAGAAGAAGAAGAGCAATTCATTCTGTTCAAGGAAGATAGAGACCTGAAGCAGCTTGTTCAAGTGTTTACGAAAGAAAGGAAAGGAGAGAATTAGGCCTGTAGTTGTTAACTTGGGATGGATTGAGTGTTGGTTTCTTGAGAATTGGGGTTATCAGAGTGTGTCTGAAGATATTATGGAATGTTTCTAAGCTGAGTGAAGTGTTAATGATGTGTGTAATTGCATGAATGATTGAGGGGGAGATGGTCTGAATGAGATGTGAGGGAATAGGATCAAGCGGACAGGTAATGGGGTGATTGGAGCTTTGGATTTCCTTCCTTTCCTTTTGAACATCCTGAGCTAGGGACAGGAGGGTCTTTTGCATGCAGACCTGGAAGTGAGAAGACAGGCATTGTCAAGACAGGAAGACAGAGTCGAACATACAGTGTCTGTGGTAGTGTTGTTGTCAAGAGAGGAGAAGTGGTTAGGAGGTGGGAGAGCAGAGAAGACTATGGAAGGGAAATGGGTGGGAGAGAGAGAGCGGAGGTGTCAGCAGAAGGGTACATTGGGGGAGGAGCAGAGTGAGAAGAGGGAAGCAGCAAAAAGAACTGAATGATAAAGTGGTGAAATGTGTGTAGAGGAGTGACAGTTGCATTTACGGGAGTGCAATTGCATGACAGAACAAGGTGAAGCAGATTGCTAGCCTTTTGAGTGGGTGGGGTGTGGAGCTGTGTGATGGTGAATGAGGAAAGACGAGAGAGGGAGTTAGCAGCAGGAGGGTAATCTAGGTGAATGTTCAGGTCCGCAAGATTTAGAAATGGGCTGCCATCATCTGGCAATCTGCCATCATTTGGCGATTTTTGGCAGCCATATTGACTTGGTTATAAAACAAGATCCATACACTCAAATCCATAAATACTAAGTAATTGTAACTTAAATATTCAGAAAACAGGAGACCATTTCAGGGCATACAAAATCACCATTGTAAGATGCTCATTTCACATTCATGCTTATAACTATATAATATTTATTTATGTAAATATTGTAGTAGACAGCAGATTACACAGAAAATGCATGATTGCTAGCATTGTGTCACGCAGGTACACTGGCCACTGCATTCCATAAACCTGAGAGCTGAGGAAGGTACAAGAATGCAGGCGGAGACTCTTGAAAAGAAGAGAATAAATATAAGCCCTTGCAGAAGAGAGGAGGCTTCAGTGGATCCCAGAGTGAGACTATTAGGGATAAAGGATAAATTAGCATGATGATGAAACAAACTAGGAATAGTCGTGGCTTATTTTCATTTGGTGTTTGTTTTTTTATGAGGTATTTCCTGTGGATATAACAGCGGGAAGGTGATATTTATCAAAGTATGAAGTACAATTTTTCATTGTTAAATAAATACACTTGTTCTTTGGCTTAACTGTTATTTAGTTTGTGCCTTAGTCCTTCCAGCTCTTGGTCTTTGTTATTATATACACACATCGATAAGCCACAACATTAAAACCAAAGACAGGTGAAAGTGATGTGTTGAAAGCAGGAAAAATGGGCAAGCATAAGGATCTGAATGACATTGACAAGGGCCAAATTGTGATGGCTACGTCAAAGCATCTCCAAAAAGCAAGTCTTGTGAGTTCTTCCCAATAGACAGTGGCTAGTACCTACCAAAAGTTGTCCATGAAAGGACAACAGATGAATTGGAGACATGGACATTGGCACCCAAGGCTCATTGATGCACATACAGTAGGGAGCGAAGGCTAGCATGTCTGGTCCTATCCCACAGAAGAGCTACTATGGTACAGATTGTTGAAAAACTTAAATCTGGCAATGACACAAAAGTGTCAGAACACACAGTGTATTGCATCTGTCTAGCTGCAGACCAGTCAGAGTGCCCATGCTGAATTCTGTCACCATTGAGAGCACCTACAATGGGAACATGATTATCGGAACTTGACCATGGAGCAATTGAAGAAGGTGGCCTGGTCTGATGAATTACATTTTCTTTTAGATCATGTGGAGGGCCAGGTGCGCATGCATCATTTACCTAGGGAAGAGACGGCAGCAGAATGCAGTATGGGAAGAAGGCAAGCCAGCAGAGGCAGTGCGATGCTCTCAGTAAAGTTCTGTATGGAAATCTTGGGTCCTGGCATTCATGTAAATGAAACTTTGATACGATCTACATTCCTAAATACTGTTGCAGACCACATACACCCCATCATGGCAATGGTATTCCTTAATGGCAGCGGCCTCTTTCAGCCGAATAATGTTCCATGCCACAATACAAATATTGTTCGTGAATGGTTTGAGAAACATAACAAAGAGTTCAAGATGTTGACTTTGCCTCCGAACTCTCCATATCTCAATCCAGATGTGATGAAAAAACACGTCTGATCCGTGGAGGCCCCATCTTCCAACTTATAGGATTTAATGGATTTGCTGGTAATGTCTTGGTGGCAGGAACAATAGGACATCTTTAGAAGTCTTGTGAAAACCATGCCTCAATGGGTCAGATCTGCTAAAACATATGTAATGATGGACCTTTTTTAAAAAGGAAACTTTCCAAAGAAATCTTCTCTTGCAGTTCTGCTTTAAATTTATCAAATGGTTCATTTCTATATTCTAAAGCAAAATCTAAATCTAGAAAGCATGGCACTTCATACATAGAGTTCAGATTTGTGCTGGCTTAGAAAAAAAGATGGTCTTGATTACCCCAAAGATCATTCTTTGTTAGAGAACTCTGTCAAACGAATGTCTAACGCCATCTAAATTGAAAAGACATCTAGAACAAAAGCATCCAGCTATTGTTGTGAAACATGTTGACTTTTTCCAAAGGAAAGCAGCACTGCTTGTGAGACAATCAAAGAATTTCACAAAGTAAGCAACGGTTTCAGAGAGGACACTGAAGGCATTTTTTTGGCATCGTATTGCATTGTCCGTGTGAAGAAAGATCTGATATTACTGGTGACCAAAGACATACTGCAGGAATTGCTTGGCGAGGTACCTGCCCATAACATTGACACTGTCCCTTTGTCAGACAACACTGTGTGTAGATGGATATAACTGACATGGCTAAGGATGTAACAGGCCAATTACTGGCACAGGTAAAAACGGCCCTTGGTTTGCATTGCATTTGGACAAAAGCACAGATGTAGCTAACACAGCACAGCTTATGTCAGATTTATTGGAGATGGAAAGTTTGTTGAGGAGCTTTTATTATTCAAAGAATAAAGGGGAAGACAAAAGGTCAGGACATTTTTCAAAGTTTGGATGCTTTCATGCAGGCAAATTTAATTGACTGCTTTTATTGTGTGGGCGTACGGATGTACGGGTGTACAGATGGCACTGCTTCCATGATAGGGAAGGGTAGTAGAGTCGTCCCGTTAATAAAGGCCAGAGCCGCAGATGCAGTGGATACACATTGCATGCTTCACAGAGAAACACTTGTTGCTAAAAGGTTGGAGAAGAAATGGCAACAAGTGCTTCAAGACGTTGTTAAAGTTGTAAATAGTATCAAAGAACAGGCCGTTTGCCAATCTGTGTAGTGGCATGGGTGCCAATTTTGAAAGCCTTCTGCTCCATTCTGAGGTCTGGTGACTGTCTCGCTGGGCAGTTTTACAACAAGTGTTTGATCTCCGCAAAGAGCTGCATCAATTTCTCTTGTCTGAGAATTCCCAGTTTGCTAGCTGTTTTGACAACCAGTCGTGAGTTCTGAAGCTTGGGTATTTGGCCAACATATTTCAACTTTTAAATAGCCTGAATTAGACTGTGCAGGGCCGTGATCACACCATACTTAATTTGCAAGATAACGTTCTTGCATTTATACAAAAAAATCGGACTTGGGGAGAAAAAGCTAAACAAAGGAAATATTGTAATGTTCTTGCTCTTTCACCAGGAGCCAAGAATGCCCAATGCGCCTGCAGACATATTGTCATATCTGACACACGTGAAGGAATACTTTAGCAACTATTTCCCAGACCTGGATACTTGTCAATTAAAATGAATCAGAAATCCATTTGAGTCCAGAACGTTAGAGGATTGTCTTGATTTGTGGTCACAAGAGGAATTAATTGAAATAGCCAGTTTGAAAGTCCAATTCTCTGCGATCCCTCTGTCAGAATTTTGAAGCAGTCTCAGAAACGAATACCTAGTGTTGAGCAAAAAAGACATGCTATGCAACTTACCATTTGCAACAAACATACCTGTGTGAGGCAGGATTTTCTGCATTGAAAGTACTGAAGTCCAAAAGTACAACAGATCTAAATGTGGAAAATGATATGAGATCGTCTCTAAGTCATCTGCAACCCAGAGTGGATAAACTGTGCAGGAACATCCAAGCCCAAGGCCTAGGCCTAGCGTGAGTTTAATTTATTTACTTATTGTGAACAGTCTATTTTTTCCATTGTGAAAGTGCCTTGTTTATAGTTTTGTTACATGCACTTAACAGCTAGTACGTCTGAATAGCAGTTTATTATAGACATGTAGAATATGCAATTTTTTTTGATGGTGAAAGGTAGGGGTCCTAAGCCTAAGGTAAGTCTCCTAGTGGGACCTTGGCCTGAAAAAGGTTGGGAACCCCTGAATTAAGGCACCGTTGTTGTCATATATATTGTAAATTCAAACAAAAACTTTAAACAATTTTACATTCTAAAAATAATATATTTTCTTTAAACATCTTTAACTCTACCTTTTATTTCCTTTTTTTAACATGCATAATATATAAAATATCTCCTTATGTGATTTTGCAAATCATAACATGCATGTAAAATGCAAACAACTTGCAAATCTAATGTACACAATATGTATTCACCAACCTTCATCAAATATGTGATAACAGAAAAAAATCTCTCTTACTTGAGGCAGTTTACTTAAGGTTTGTCTGGGCTCAATTATGATTCTTATCATTTCATTCTTTTAATTATTTGCATCAACATATTTCTGTCAAATCATTCCTGTTCAGTCTCTAGGGTCTTCTGCCCGACATACTGCAATAAAAGCCTATAAAAAAATGATAATAATAGCAGAAGCATACAGATCTAAAGAGATTCAGTCTCCTATTTGTCATGTTTTCAATTATACCACCACAGGTTTTATCTTCAATTACAGTGAGCCGGACAAAAGAATAACATTGATTGACTCTGAAATTAAATAGGTGGGCCAAATGCCAACCAAATCATTCAGGATGAGGGGAAAAAAATGATGATAATTTTGATCTCTTTAAAATTATGTTACAACATGGCAATTATTTATCATTGTCATACATGATGTAATAAAATATTACAAACTTTTTTTATGCCATATGCACCACACATGTAAAGACACATCTGTTTATGTGGTGTGGCTGATGTAATGTCAAAGCACTTCTTTTAATATTAAAAGTGACACCTGAACAAATAGACTATAATTTGAAGTTTTAATTGCTGAATTCATGTCTGTGAATTGATGGGAAGCATCCCGGTGGTTCTGTGAGAGAAAAGGCTTTTATCTCCTGCTGGTCATAGATTTCATCTGAGATCGCCACTGGAAACCGTGATCCGGAGTTCATGCCCTGTTCTTTCAAAAGGAATTAAAAAAATAAAAATCAGTGAGAAATTGCTGTAGCATGTGTTGTCCCCGTGACACGTATCCGTCATCCCGTCTTGTCATGGCAGATCCAACAACAGCTGAAAACATTTAGTTTTTCTGATTCTGTTTTTTCCTTATGGGATATTTCCCACCACTATTTGAGCAAACCCCAAGAGGGGGAAAAAATGTTTCAGCGTTACAGCAAGATCCAGCAAAAACTGCTGACCTCTTCTTTCCATTTCTGTTTTTTCTTTTCTTCTGATTTCATCAGTGCAAGGGAAAAATGGCCCAAAGCAACAATATTTAGCTGCGTCTGATTGATGGCACTTGATGATGGTGTGGTTTAAAAGAGCGGCCTAAATCTCAAGTGAGTGTGTCATGTCAAGCGCTCTCTGTTAAAGTGGTGGGCCACAACAGCTGGCGCAATTAGGAAAAGGTGATTTGACCGGCTCTGTGCAAGGAATCTCACTTTAAATAGCACTTGTACTTTCTTTCATAAATATTCCTTGCTTAGAAATTATGTTTTTTACTTTCTTGACATATGCTGGCACACTTGTTTTCATGTATGCATCACAGCTGTTATAAAACTGGCAAAACTATACTGTATAAAAGTTACACTTCCTTGGTGATAAATGGCATTCCTATAGAACAACCCCTTTGGCATTATGTTAGAAGTATTAAAATAAATTAAAATTTTCCTCTATTCAAACTGTCCCACAACACATGTTCCTGAATGGTTCACTGAAATCTTATGTTTTATATATATACAGTATATTATTCAGACCTGCATACATACTTGTAAAGTGCAAATAGGAAGTGACACAACTAGAACAAAATGGAAGGGGGCAGTTCAGAATAAGACTTAAATACAAGCTCTGTGTAGTGGTAGGAAGTTCCCTGCAACCCCAAATATGCATCAATCAGCACCCACCCTAATGCATGTGATTGAACAAAGCTCATTACATGTATATTCTTATCTGATCTCATTATATTTTTATTGCAACTTATTTGTGGCACATCTGTTGTATACAGGACTGGACAAAGACTCAAACATTCATTGTTGCAAGGCAGATTCTTGACCTTTGTACTGTCGCATACACAGGCATGGTGAGTCTCCTAGGTACACCAAGGAAATATAAGGGTGATAGAACTTGTATTCACTCACTTTCTGTTTCCTTCCATAAAATGATGGAGTGCAAGGAGGAAGAAGCCTGATGTCACATCTGCCCCATAGATGACTCTGCTCAGTGTAGGCAGGAAAAATATAAACTTGCGTGATACCGACCACTAGACAATGCAGTGAAGAAGACTTAGCTCCTGTAGCACAATTCCTTGATATGCCATATCAACCTAACTGTATAATTTTTCCATTCTATTAGACTTTTTCACCTTGGCAATTAAATGTGAACTCCTGGCTGGGGCACCAACATTCCTTTTTCATCATGAAGTCCAAAGAGTAACAGGCAAGATCATAAGCCATAAATACTTATAGTTTAGGACCAGTGGGTATAGCTATAGACAAAGAAGCTATGTCATTAAACAAAAATACTATTTCAACAACCGGCAGGAAAAAATCATCAAATGTTCACCAGGCAATATTCTTGAACCAACCGCATTCATGTTAATTTCAACAGACAAATATGAATAATCCAGCCATCCATCCATTATCCAACCCGCTGAATCCGAACACAGGGTCACGGGGGTCTGCCGGAGCCAATCCCAGCCAACACAGGGCACAAGGCAGGAACCAATCCTGGGCAGGGTGCCAACCCACCGCAGGACACACACAAACACACCCACACACCAAGCACACACTAGGGCCAATTTAGAATCGCCAATCCACCTAACCTGCATGTCTGTGGACTGTGGGAGGAAACCGGAAATATGAATAATGACCAAAATAATATGCTTGTCAGTAAACCCTAGTTTGGGCAGGGATTTTAGCACTTGATACCTAGAAACTGAAAAAGTAGTCTATCTGTGGCACAGAAGAGAAAAACATACTCAAGTACATTACCAAAGTACTTCCACTTCATTACTATACAACACTGTGGACTATCAGTGGTCCACTGGGCTTTCTGAGCTGTTCCTGACTCCCAGGTGCGTCCCTGAATTAGGGTATAAAGCCACCTCTTTGCCACAGGCCAAGAGAGTTTGGAGTCTGAAAGTGTGTTGGAGAAAGTGTTCAATAGGTGGGAAGAAGTGTTAAAACAGAGTCTTGGATGAGCGACAAAGAGGAGAAAAAAGTATCTGCTATTAAGCACTTGTGGCAGTGGACTTTATTAGTGGGTAAACAAGAAATTGCAATCTATAGGAAATGTTGCAAGCCTGTGATTAGGGTTCAGGGAGATAGTGGAATTAGCTATGTATTTAGTCTTTAGGTATTTTGTTGTTTTCTCCTCCCTTGCATATAGTAATTCTGTAAGAGGTGTCACTTCATTCTCAGCTTTTAAATTCCGCCTGAAGACTCACTACTTACAGTTTAGCACACCCTGCGGAAAGCTACTGTTTATCTGTGCATACTGTACATCTATTGTTAGTCATTAGTCCTAAAATATAAGTAATATCAACTGTTATAAACTAACCCTCCCCTGTTCTGTTTCACTTCTGTATCATTTGGTATCCTCATGTGGTACTTGGTGCCACTAGTCTACTGCCAAATTGTCTGCTTGCATATGGAAAAGTCATCTCAGATATAATCAGGTATAATCTATTCTTGCATTTTGCCTTAAACGTTGTCGCAGTGCTTTGTGCCTGCACTTGGTGAGGAGTGCTGTGCAAGAACAAAGTAGTTTGTACTGTTGTATTGTATTTCTGAGAGTGGCAATGAGAGATTGGCCATTTAGCTCTGTGAAGAGGATTAGTTGTGTTCTGTTTTGTATATTGTATGTACCACATTTTTGACACTCATTCCATGCCCAACCTACCTGGAAGGTGGTCTCTCTCTGAGTTGCCTTTTCAAGGCTTCTTCCATCTTTATTTTTCCCTGCAAGTTTTTTTTTTTTTTTGGTGCTTCCTATCTTCTTAGGGAGTCATGGCTGGGGAGGCTGTCAAAACCATGGTCTGTTAAAGCCCATTGAAATTTTCCTTGTGTGATTTTGGGCTATACAAGAAATAAATTTTTGTTGTTGCTTTAATAAATACTCTCACTAGCAAGGTTAAATTAAGATGCCCATGAACCACAGGTGGAAACTCAATAGCCTTCCCCATCTCACTAGCCATTTCTGATTACCTCAAGCTTATTAGTCTCAACTGAGGTATGTACACAATGTAGGTGTAATAAGGTATAATTTTTGACAAAACAGCATAGTAACATATCATATGTACAATCTCATAAAAGTGACCTCTTAGACACTCTGGTTGTGCCCTACCCACTCGTATTTTTCTTCTGAAAGCTATTTATTTGTGTAGGTTTGATGGGACAGATTTATAATTGTAAGGATCAAAGTGGGGTAAGGATAGGTAATGGATTGCAGGTTGTTGTGAATGCCTTTCTGTGAAAACTTGTACTTTTCCTGTTATTAAACTTTTTCCCCTCACACATGCTAAGGTCCCTTTGTGAGCTGGGTCCCTGGGACTACACCTAAGTCTCCGTGATGGTAGATCTGGCCACACTTTCTAGTTTAACTCTGATCTTTTTGGTACATTTTGAGGATACAACAACAACAACAACATTTATTTATATAGCACATTATCATACAGATCATGCAGCTCAAAGTGCTTTACATGATGAAGAAAGAGAAAAAAGACAAATTAAATAAGAATTAAAATAAGGGAACACTAATTAACATAGAATAAAAGTAAGGTCCGATGCCCAGGGAGGACAGAAAAAATAAAAAAAACTCCAGACGGCTGGAGAAAAAAATTAAATCTGCAGGGGTTCCAGGCCACAAGACCGCCCAGCCCCCTCTAGGCATTCTACCTAACATAAATGATCAGTCCTCATTGTATTCAGGTTTCTCATGGAAGAACTTGATGATGACGGTCATGTGGACTTCTGGCCTTTAATCCATCAATGTAGGTGATCATTAAGCTGCATAATGACTGCCTTCTCTAGAATTTTACTTAAGAAAGGCAGGTTAGGATAGGACAGGGATGCTTCAAGAGCACCTCTACTTTCACAACATATACCTTACATTTTTGCTGAGGACATATAAAAACTGCAGCAAAATAATGTACTTTAAATACAAAAATGTACAGTACAGTATAGTAAAAAATCAAAAAGATCTCTGCAGGCTTGCTATTGGGTGGTGATAAATAACTACGACTTCCAGCATTCCAACAAGGGGGAGCACTGAGTATACTGCTGGTGTCCTGAAAAGTTTTGCAACACAAAATATGACATCAGTGCTTGGAAAAGTGCTTCATACAGGGAATTTACAATTTTCGTAGTGACCTTGTAATTATTTCACTTATTCTTCTGCCTAGTCTGAAGAAAAAATGACAAGCAGCAGTCACTGTCACCATAAGAAAGGTGATAGGTGTAACGCCAATGGGTAACAGGCATGCATCTGACAAATCCATACAGACTAGACATTGACAACAAAATTGGTTATTTGGACATGAAGTGCAACTTTACTGGAATTGAAGGAGACAGATTTTGTGTTAAAGACTGAAACGTACCAGCTGGGTATACTGATGATACTTCTGTATCATTTGGTATCCTCATGTGGTACTTGGTGCCACTAGTCTACTGCCAAATTGTCTGCTTGCATATGGAAAAGTCATCTCAGATATAATCAGGTATAATCTATTCTTGCATTTTGCCTTAAACGTTGTCGCAGTGCTTTGTGCCTGCACTTGGTGAGGAGTGCTGTGCAAGAACAAAGTAGTTTGTACTGTTGTATTGTATTTCTGAGGGTGGCAATGAGAGATTGGCCATTTAGCTCTGTGAAGAGGATTAGTTGTGTTCTGTTTTGTATATTGTATGTACCACATTTTTGACACTCATTCCATGCCCAACCTACCTGGAAGGTGGTCTCTCTCTGAGTTGCCTTTTCAAGGCTTCTTCCATCTTTATTTTTCCCTGCAAGTTTTTTTTTTTTTGGTGCTTCCTATCTTCTTAGGGAGTCATGGCTGGGGAGGCTGTCAAAACCATGGTCTGTTAAAGCCCATTGAAATTTTCCTTGTGTGATTTTGGGCTATACAAGAAATAAATTTTTGTTGTTGCTTTAATAAATACTCTCACTAGCAAGGTTAAATTAAGATGCCCATGAACCACAGGTGGAAACTCAATAGCCTTCCCCACCTCAACTAGCCATTTCTGATTACCTCAAGCTTATTAGTCTCAACTGAGGTATGTACACAATGTAGGTGTAATAAGGTATAATTTTTGACAAAACAGCATAGTAACATATCATATGTACAATCTCATAAAAGTGACCTCTTAGACACTCTGGTTGTGCCCTACCCACTCGTATTTTTCTTCTGAAAGCTATTTATGTGTGTAGGTTTGATGGGACAGAGTTATAATTGTAAGGATCAAAGTGGGGTAAGGATGGGTAATGGATTGCAGGTTGTTGTGAATGCCTTTCTGTGAAAACTTGTACTTTTCCTGTTATTAAACTTTTTTCCCTCACACATGCTAAGGTCCCTTTGTGAGCTGGGTCCCTGGGACTACACCTAAGTCTCCGTGATGGTAGATCTGGCCACACTTTCTAGTTTAACTCTGATCTTTTTGGTACATTTTGAGGATACAACAACAACAACAACATTTATTTATATAGCACATTATCATACAAATCATGCAGCTCAAAGTGCTTTACATGATGAAGAAAGAGAAAAAAGACAAATTAAATAAGAATTAAAATAAGGGAACACTAATTAACATAGAATAAAAGTAAGGTCCGATGCCCAGGGAGGACAGAAAAAATAAAAAAAACTCCAGACGGCTGGAGAAAAAAATTAAATCTGCAGGGGTTCCAGGCCACAAGACCGTCCAGCCCCCTCTAGGCATTCTACCTAACATAAATGATCAGTCCTCATTGTATTCAGGTTTCTCATGGAAGAACTTGATGATGACGGTCATGTGGACTTCTGGCCTTTAATCCATCAATGTAGGTGATCATTAAGCTGCATAATGACTGCCTTCTCTAGAATTTTACTTAAGAAAGGCAGGTTAGGATAGGACAGGGATGCTTCAAGAGCACCTCTACTTTCACAACATATACCTTACATTTTTGCTGAGGACATATAAAAACTGCAGCAAAATAATGTACTTTAAATACAAAAATGTACAGTACAGTATAGTAAAAAATCAAAAAGATCTCTGCAGGCTTGCTATTGGGTGGTGATAAATAACTACGACTTCCAGCATTCCAACAAGGGGGAGCACTGAGTATACTGCTGGTGTCCTGAAAAGTTTTGCAACACAAAATATGACATCAGTGCTTGGAAAAGTGCTTCATACAGGGAATTTACAATTTTCGTAGTGACCTTGTAATTATTTCACTTATTCTTCTGCCTAGTCTGAAGAAAAAATGAGAAGCAGCAGTCACTGTCACCATAAGAAAGGTGATAGGTGTAACGCCAGTGGGTAACAGGCATGCATCTGACAAATCCATACAGACTAGACATTGACAACAAAATTGGTTATTTGGACATGAAGTGCAACTTTACTGGAATTGAAGGAGACAGATTTTGTGTTAAAGACTGAAACGTACCAGCTGGGTATACTGATGATTGCTATGAAAAAGGTATTGTTTTCATTGTGGATGGCCTTTCTTCTATTCCAAATGTACCCATAGTTCCCCAATGTTCTTCAAAGTTTTGGCTGGATGGAGGATAACACAGAAATCTACACAATTAGTTAATTTTACTATGAGGCTCTACCACTACCGTAGCAGAAACACTTGCAGTATGCTGCAGTGCTATGACGAAAGAATTATGTAAAGCAACTTGAGTAATATGACTAAAAAGGGCACATAAAAAGCATCCATTAAAGCTTTAAAACCATCCATCCATCCATCCAATTTCCAACCTGCTGAATCTGAACACAGGGTCAAGGGGGTCTACTGGAGCCAATCCCAGCCAACACAGGGCACAAGGGCAGGAACCAATCCCAAGCAGGATTCAGCGGGTTGGACAATGGATGGATGGATGTTCGAGTAAACCCTGGGACGCGCTGGCAGGCCCTGCAAGGCGACGAAGGGTCTGCGGGGTGATGTGGGAGGAGGCACGGTGCGCGCTCGCTAATCCACTGGCCTGTCCACATACGGAAAAGTGCTAGTCAATGGAATTAAAGTTATCGCTTTATTTGATTCCGGCAGTAACATTTCCATTGTTGCTGACCATTTGATATTACCGCGACAATGGTGTAAGATTAAGACCCGTATTACCTGTATTCATGGGGATGTCCGGTATTATCAATCCACTAACTGCTTTATCTGTCAGGACGGCGTAGTTAAGAAGTTAACGGTAGCAGTGATGAATAATCCTCCCTTCCCCGTGATTCTAGGAAGAGATTGGGTCGACATAAAAAGTGGTGATAAAGGCACTTCTTCTCCTCGTTCACTAGGTCTAGTCACGGACGCAAATTCAGCGCCCGCAACTTCCTCCACGCCTTGTATACAGCCGGCTGAGGAGCGGACTTCGGCCTCTAGTGATGACAAAGAAATACCCGAAATGTCGCAACCCGAAACGTCATTAGCAGGCGCTGAGACGACTCGGGATGAAAACCCACCCCTTGAGGTCAAATCCGATCCTCTCTCACGTCTGCAGTTTCAATTCAGGCAGACGCCGGCTTCATTTAAAAGGGAGCAATAGAATGATGACTCCCTTAAATTTGCAAAGAATGCAGTCATTCTGATAGATGGCCAACGTACCTCACATCCAATGCCACAGGGTCCTCACTTTGTGTCAATAATGATCTGTTATATCGGGTGGCAGATCATGAGGGACAGATGTAGTCGTTGTTGTTAGTACCACGGACTTACCGGCGACAGGTCTGTGAACTAGCACATACCCATCTGCTGGGAGCCCACTTGGGCCCCGAAAAAACACTAGAGAGAATTAAGCTCCGATTTTTTTGGCCTGGGATTAACGAGGAGGTTCGCTGCTTTTGCACATCCTGTCCGGAATGTCAATTGAGGCAAATTCCTAGGAGGGACCGTGCTCCTTTAGTTCCCCTTACCCTTAATTGATAACCCTTTTGAATGTATTGGGGTCGACCTGGTGGGACCCCTAGAGCAGGGGTTCCCAAACTTTTCAGCTCACGACCCCCAAAATAACCGTGCCAGTGACTCGTGACCCCCCACTATCCTCGGAAGTGGTTAAAATATACAAATGTTGCGCACAACAGTGCACATGCGCCAATAGGCCTATCCAAACATGAGCATGACAACACGAAAGAACACAATGGTCTAACAACCATATAATTTTTTTTAATAGTAATTTACTCATTTGTTTTAATTTCAACAAAATATCCTATCCAAACAAGAGCATGACAAAAAATGAACATAACGCTCTAACAACCATATAACTTTTTAAAAAATTGTTATTTACTCATTCGTTTAATTTCAACAAAACACCTCACCTAATGAGATGGGTGGGCACAATGCTTGGAGCACAGCAAGTCCGTTCTTGGGTTAATTTTGGAGACCGCGACTCGGAGATCATCCTCCAAGTTCAGTCGTGACCTGTATTTATTTTTAATGTACGTGAGTGCCGAAAAAGTCTTTTCGCACAAGTAGATAGTGCAAAACGGCATCAGTACATCCATAGCGGCCTTGGATAGTTGTGGGTATTCCCTCTCGACTGAAATCCAAAACTCATCCAGAGTCTTGGAATTAAACATTGTCTTCAAGGTTCGGTCGCATGACAGTTCAACCAATGCGTCCTCCATGTCCGATGTCAGATGATTTGCCCTCGTTACAGTGAATGGTGACCTTATCCAGTCATATTGTTCTGGAGCTGTTTCCTCTGGGAAATACCTGTTAAAGTGTTCCAGGAGGGCTTGAAGGTGGGATGTGATAGACTTCTTCTTCACTCAATTCATTTTCCTCCATGAATTCATCCAGCTCAGAAAACGTATCAATCCTTCCTATTTCAACTCGCTCAGTCCAGCGCTCAAGTTTTCTCTTGAATGTGTGGATTTTATCATTTAGCGAAATTATGTGTGTGTTCTCACCTTGAAATGACATATTAAGTCCATTCAGTTTTTCAAATATGCAAGCCAAATACGCTAGCCTTGTTAACCAGTCAGGATCAGTGAGGTGATCAGCGAGCTGGGACCCATGCTCCATCAGAAATAAGCGCACTTCGTCCCGCAGCTCAAACAGGCGGCACAGCACATTCCCTCGTGAAAGCCACCTGACTTCTGTATGGAAAAGCAAGCACTCATGCTAAGATCCCAGTTCGTTACAGAGAGTGGCAAACAGTCTGATATTGAGTGGACGCGCTTTTATATTGTTGACCATTTTTATCGAAGTCTCAAGAACACATTTAAGTTCTGGGTCAAGTGTTTTGCTCGCAAGAGCTTCTCTGTGTATAATACAATGCGTGAATTTACGTGAGGCGCCACTTGTAAGACTCTTGCTTTAAGACCTTTCTTTTTCCCCAGCATCGCTCCAGCACCGTCTGTACACACACCGATGCACTCGCTCCAAGACAGTCCATCTTCTTTTAGTTTGTTGTCAAGTTTTGTGAAAATGTCCTCGCCTGTGCACGTTCCCTCCAGTGGGGTGCAAAACAGAATGTCCTCGTTAAGTTTTCCATCAAAACTGTATCTGACGAATACAAGCAGCTGGGGAGAGTTTGATATATCTGTGGATTCGTCTAACTGTAAAGCATATTTCCCTTTCTTCAGTCTGTCCACCAGCTGACACTTGATGTCCTGGGCCATGTCGGAGATACGCCGGGCAACAGTCCCGTTAGACAGCGGCACTGATTCTAGCTCACGGGCTAGTTTATCCCCATGCATAGCCCGACTTATAGCTATAGCAGCGGGTTTAATGAGGGTTTCCCCGATCGTGTGTGGCTTTTTTGCCTGTGCAATTAAATATGCCACCTCATATGATGCCTGTTGAGCTTTTGCGGGGATTGTTGTTTGTTTAGTTAGGACTTTCTTTTGGCCTTGTAACTCTCACTCCTTTCGCCTGAAAAAATCTACTGTTTAGTAGCAAGAGAGGGGTGCTTAGTTTTCAAGTGTCGTAACATTTTTACCGGCTTTAGGCTTTCATGTGCAAGCACCTCAGTGCACACCACACATTGGGGATGCTGTACGTTATTGACGATGATGCATGTGAATCCATACTGGATAAATTCCTCTCGATAATTTCGACTCTTGGAGTAAGGCTGAGCCGACTGTTTATGGATGTCCTCTTTATGCACTCTCCGGTGTCTTTCCGTACCTGAGGACGATGGGCTTTCTGACGGTGGTGCTTCTCCACTTTCCTCCGCTGGCCTATCTGCAATGTCATTGGTCGATATTAACCAATGTTTCATTTCAACAAAAATAATATCCTAAGCATAAAGTGATGAAAATTACCTACACGTTACGTGCACATGTCAGAATGTTTAACATGGTGCTGTAAATTGATCTGCTGCAACTGACGCCATTGATGTGTCGTTAAACTGTCGTAATCACCTCAGGGGTCGCGATCTAACGGAAAGAAATTTGAAAGGCTGATGGCTTTTTAATTTGCATGTTTTTTTTAAATGTAACTATTAACTACTAGTTTTTATCTTTTGTTAGTTATAGATAAAATGTTATTTCTAAAAAATTAAATTAATTAATTTCTAAAAATTTTTAAAAAAGTATTTGATTTCTTGGAAATCATCTCGCGCCCCCCCCCCCCCCAATGTCTCATAACCCCCCAGAGGGTCATGACCCCTACTTTGGGAACCACTGCCCTAGAGCCCTCCGCCAGAGGTCATAAATACATAATGGTCCTGGTAGATTATGCTACCCGATTTCCAGAGGCTGTTCCATTGCGCTCAGCTACTTCTAAAGCTATCGCACAGGAATTTGTGGGTGTATTTGCGCGTGTCAGAATCCCTAAAGAAATCCTGACAGATCAAGGGACTCCTTTCATCTCACAGACATTCAGGGAGACTGCCAAGCTACTTCAAATAAAACATTTAAAGACTTCGGTATATCATCCTCAAACGAAGGTCTTGTAGAGAGGTTTAATCAAACTCTCAAACAGATGTTGCGTAAGGTAGTCAATGAGGACGGAAGGAACTGGGATCAGCTCCTCCCCCTCGTTCATTTTGCATATCGAGAAGTCCCACAAGCCTCCACGGGGTTCTCACCTTTTGAATTGCTATATGGATGACAACCCCGGGGCATATTAGACGTTTTAAAAGAAAGATGGGAGGAAGAGGCACTTCCCGTCAACAAATATATTAGAGTATATCGCGCAGTTACGCGATAGATTTGAGAAAATTAGACCCATACTGAAAACGCACATGGAAAAGGTGCAAGCAGCTCAGGCCCGATGCTATAACCGTGGTACGTCTCTGCGGGAGTTCAGCCCGGGAGATTGTGTCATGGTTTTAGTTCCTACCTCTCATTCCAAATTACTGGCTCATTGGCTAGGCCCTTCTGAAATTAAGGAGAGGAAGGGGCTGGTTGATTATTTGGTGAAATAACCGAATCGTCGACCCAGCGAGAGGATTTACCATGTCAATCTGCTGAAACCGTGGAAGGACAGGGATTCTGAGCTCTCCTACGGACAGCTCCGCTTTCTCTTCGCTCAGCAATTACACCTTAATTTCGGAGACAATTTGACTCACCAGCAACGTCAGGAGCTCGAAGAAGTTATCCTGTCTGTCCCTGAGGTAGTCAGTGAAACTCCAGGTCGGACCTCCTTGGTTGCGCATGACATTGTGACGAAACCTGGGGTTATAGTCCGAGAACGCCCGTACAGACTTCCCGAAGCAAAGAAGGCTGAAGTGGAGTTGGAGATCAGACGAATGCTGGACCTAGGTGTGATTGTTATAGTCCCTGGTCCAGTCCTATCATTATGATCAGTAAGCCCGATGGAAGTTGGAGGTTCTGTAATGACTTCCGTCGGCTTAACCAAGTCTCCCAATTTGACACCTATCCGATGCCGTGAGTGGATGACCTCCTCGAGCAGCTAGGTCATGCCAAATTTTTGACTACTTTAGATATGACTAAGAGGTATTGGCAGGTTCCCTTAATGGCCTCCGCTAAGGAAAAGACAGTGTTCGCACCCCTAGTGGTCACTGGCAGTATCGTGTCCTCCCATTTGGATTACATGGGGCACCTGCAACCTTCCAACATCTGGTGGATAAAGTGCTCCATCTTCATAATTCATATAGTGCTGCCTACTTGGATGACGTTGTCATCTATTCCAACACCTGGGAGGAACACATACAGTAGGTTGGAGCTGTATTGCGGGACACTGGCACAAGCTGGGCTTCATATCAACCCAAAAAAGTGTTACTTTGGGTTGGTTGAGGCCAAATATTTAGGCTATCTAGTGGGCCGGGGTATGGTGAGACCACAGTGTTCGAAAATTGATGCCATTGTGAATTGGCCCCATCCGATAACCAAGAGGCAAATTCAAGCCTTTCTCAGCTTAGTGGGTTACTATCGCCGGTTTGTTCCCCGGTTTTCTGAGAGAGCTACGCCCTTGACAAACCTCACTAAGAAGGGTCGACCTAATCACGTGGTATGGGATGATATATCAGAGGCTGCATTCTGTGACTTGAAAATGGCCCTTATTTCAGCTCCTATATTAAAGGCGCCAGACTTTTCCGTACCCTTCATTCTCCAGACGGACGCTTCGGACACAGGTCTTGGTGCTGTGCTGAGCCAAAGCGTCAATGGAGTTGAACACCCAATTATGTACCTGAGCCGGAAACTGTTGGATCGGGAAACTAGGTATGCAGCAGTGGAGCAGGAGGCTTTGGCTATTAAATGAGCGATTACTCAGCTGAGATATTACCTCTTGGGGCATGAATTCACTCTTGTTACGGACCATGCGCCCTTACAGTGGATGGCCTTGCACAGGGAGTCCAATCCGCGTGTCACGAGGTGGTTGGATCTTCAGCCATATAAGTATTTGGTCGTTTATCGCCATGGTGTTCTGCAAGCCAATGCCGATGACCTTTCTAGATGCCACGACTTCTCGGACCGGTACGCCTGACCCGACGGGTCTGGGCTGAGGGGGGGCCATGTCACACACGTGCGAGTAGAGGGACGTTGTGTGGACCAAGTAAAGGTAATTCCACGCCAGGCCAGGGGAGGGCGGGGTGCACTAAACCTTTTCCTGTTGTCTCTGCAGACCAGCCACAGGAAAACCTATCTGAATCAAGAACATCACTTCCTGTTCCGGCGCCTAGAAGAACGTCACTTCCTGTTCTGGCGCCTAGAAGAACGTCACTTCCTGTTCCGGCGCCCAGGCTGATGTCAGAAAAACAGCACTTCCGGTTACCCTACATCACTTCCTGTCTGACCATTAAAACCGCCATCTTTTCCAACCTTCATCAGTTCTGTCTTGGACTCAGTACGATCAACAACACTGTTGAATGAAAAAGAAAACCTTTGCAGCTAGGAACATTATACGGGTGGCTGCCCCAAACCTTTTTTATGTGTGTCGAGTCTGTTCCTTTTTACAATATCTAAATGGCTTCTCCTTGGGGAAATGTAGTTCTTTTTGATTACATCTTGCCTGAAGAAGGGGCCTGAGTTGCCTCGAAAGCTTGCATATTGTAATCTTTTAAGTTAGCCAACAAAAGGTGTCATTTTGCTTGGCTTTTCTCTACACTCATAATGGCTAACACGGCACAACACCCTAGTACTACAGTTCTTTTTTTGTAATTCTTGTTTGTCCTAATATTTCTTGAACTCCTGTAAAAAGCTAATTTCTCTCTTAGGGATAATTTACACTATCTGTTTATCTCTATACTGTATATCGTGATGGTCCCTTGTAATGAGTGAAACTATTCAAGGTAAATAACTGCAAAAGTTATTTGAATTTGCCAAATGTATACACTGGTTAAGTACTGTATGTTATAGGTGCCTGACTCCACAAAGTAAGGTCATGCTCAAAACAGAGCAAATTGAGCAACCATGCATATTCAAAACTAGCTTAATAACATCAAGATACAATTGATGTGTCATTGATGTGTCATAGTATAGACAGAAAACAAACCAAAAAAGTAGTAATGAATACATTATGTGAGAAGAAAATGAGATTGGGAACATGCATCAAACTTTGATATTCTTCAGCAGTAAGCTTGGAAACTAAAATAGCGACAGCGTGTATTCATTAAAAACTTTCCATTTAGATAATCCTTGCAACTTATTTACTCTTGCAAAGGAAAAAATGTCAATAGAAAACAAATTCAGCCTTTTTCCATATATAGTAAGAATATGATTTTTCTGATAAATGCCGTACTTATGCAGTTGGTCTTAGACATATGCAGTTTTATTGGCAAAATAAAGTCTTGCATTTACAGTATGGCACTCAAAGTCTATTATGTTTAAGAATTTTAAGAGTCCATTATTACTGTCATTTTTGACATATATAAGTGTAACAGAGAAGAACATAGTGACAGTAAAAAAACAAGGCTACCATGAGGGAAGAAAGCACAGCAATATGGCAGACCAAATTCAAGTCTAGAGATATTCAAAATGTATCTCAGATATCTTGAAATATAGTTTAAGATATCAGAAATCTAACAGAAACTCATTTGAAGTTATCAGGAAAAATATATATATATTGGAAAATGATTAAAAACACACACAGTTGTCAAAAAGTTGGGGTGTTATTGGCAACCATATTTCACTCAGAAAGACCTTCCGAAATATTAGTCTGGGGAAATGTGTGTCTTTCTCCTGGCTTGATCACAAATGACAGCTTCATGCTGGTGAGTATTGAGTTGGATGGATAATAACGGAAGAGTAAAGGTTGGATGTGTGGCTGGGTAACTTCAGGCGCTTCCAGATTGATCGGGTACTTCTTGTCTGATAATCAAAGTAGAAACAGTTACAGTGAGCTGAGGTTTATCAAATTGTTCTTGTTTTTCATTACCTCTGTATCCCTGAAGAAAAAAAACATATTTGCATGTCTGACAATATGTAAAAATATATTTTAAATATCTCAAATGTGAAACAATGTAAATTGAATTTTTGTATCAATTAAATATTGAGATATCTTGATGGGATCATTAGACTATTTTGCAATATCTCATCGATTTTGGTATATGTTGAAATAATTTTCTGTGAATTTCAATATAACTAAAAATAAATTTTATATTTTTAAATATTAAATTAAATATGTAATTCAGTTTATCTGAAAGGCCTTTCCAGACATAAAAATAACAAGCGGTCTCATTGAAAACCAAAAAAAATGTAGTTAATTTGAAATGTAATGTAATTTGAGAATGTATTTGAAATAGTTCATGCTTAAATGCACATAAATGTATTTAAAATATCTTAAATATCATTTTGAAATATTGAAAAGAATATTGAAAATGATTTAGGGCATCTTGAAAAAGACATATTATATCTAGAATTCATGTGAAGATTAAAATTATTTTCATATGTTAATTTGGCCTACCAGCTAGTAGGGAGCTACTGTATTCAGAAAATACAAACAGCCATTTAGTGTTACCACTATCACTTAGTTCCCTTTAAAAAATGAAGTGAGTCTATTTAGAAACTAAAAAATTGAGGACCCATGGTCATTGTCCTAGTTAATATTAGAAACAGAATTATTACATACCGGCTTCAGGCTTAAAGGAATAGCCCAACCAAAATGACGTTTTTTAAGTATGTTATTTAATCTATGTTGTTTGTGTTGATATCTGAGAAAAAATTTTAATCTCATGTTTTCATGGAGAACAGACATAAGAACATTCCTGATAGAGTGGGAGTTGATGGTTGATCTAAAAAACATCCATGAAAAGAACCTTATGTTATTCATGTCATATAATCCACACATCAAGTCATCCAGTTGTATGCTCACAACAGGCAAAATCTTTGTATTTTTTGATAAAATATTATTAAGTAAATATTTCTGGTACATTAAAGCAGTGTATGCTGAGGAGATGTGTTTGCATGGGAAGGAGCTTTACAGTTGAAGACAGTACTCTTGACCAATGAATAAATTGGAGGAGGAGGAGGACTATTGTATTACCTCAAGGAGATCACTTAACCTACATTTTCAATAATAATAAATCTGTACATTTTGTTTTCGTCTTATTGTTAATTTGCAGGATAGGCAAAAGTAGGTTTACAATTGTATGGAAAAAGACATGAAGGTTATAATTATAAAAATAGCTTTATTAACTCTATTGCTTTATTAACTTGTGGCAGATGGCCGGGACCCATGCCCAGTCAGGACGCCCCTTTGACACTAGATCCGGGGGAGCAGCCATGGGATGCACACTACATCCCCCGGAACACTTGGTGGCAGCCCCCCTGGGTTGCATTGGGGCCAATATTTTGGAACACTGGAGCTCATTCCTGTTGGGTTCCGTGGCCACCGCCAGGGGGAGCTGCACGGCCTAACAAGCCCGTCTGGGCAGTAATGCAGCCACACCCGGAGGTGCAGCCGGAAGTAGGTCAACAAGCACCTGCAGCACTTCCAGGAGGGCTATGAAAGGAGCTGACAGTCACCACTCCGGGTGCCAGAATTGGGAGGAGGAGGACGAAGCTGCCTTGGAGGAGTGGAGGAGAAACAAGAGTGTTTTGTGGTGGTGTTTTGCTTTGTGCTTTTGTGTGTTTTGGGACTGTGTTAGGGCTGAGGGACAAGGGGAAGATGTGGCCTCCAGCTGAAGAAAATACATCTTTTTGATCATTTTCACCCGTGCCCCCATTGTCAGTCTGTGTCGGGTCGAAGCCTGTATACCATCTTTGCCACAAACTTTATTAACTCAAAAGAATGTCACAATAGCACAATGCACTTAGGTACAATGTTGTAAGTGCTCAAATTGCTGGCCTCCTGTACTCACAACCGTAAATCTACTTTTGCTCACACCTGTATTTGGCAGGATGTTTGCAATGAGTGCCATGGCACAGATTTAAAATCTGCCAATTTTTTAAATCATCTACTTGTTACTTAATCTGTGGGTCATAAAATTAGATTAGATTAGATTAGATTAGATAAAATGTATTAATCCAATGGGGAAATTCAGAGGCATACTGCAGCAGAAACATAAAAAACAAGGATAGACACTTAAAGGACAAATCATTAATTGCATATTGTGCTGAAAGTTCAAAATTAACTTACAGAGTGTGTCAGGAGGAAACACTGAATTGCCTGATAGCAGTGGGCAGAAAAGACCTAGAGGACACCATGGAGGAATGAGCCTGCAGCTAAAAGTGCTCCAAGTGACCACCTCCTCGAAGGGATGGAAGGGACTTTTCATGATGGCATTTAATTTTACCACCATCCTCTTTTCAACAATAGCTTTCAGTGTGTCCTGATTTAACTCTGTGATGGAGTAGGTTTTCTTGATAAGTTTGTTTAGGCATTGTGTATCTTTTAAGCTCAATAGGTTTCCCCAGGAGACTGCAGTGTACAACAACACACTGGCTACTATGGAATGATAGAACATTTCAGCAGCTTGCTGTATACATCAAAAGACTTGAGTCTCTTTAGGAAGTATAGTCTCCTCTGGCCCTTTTTTCACAGAGCCATTGTGTTGTTAGACCAGTCCACTTTGTTGTTTACGTGCACCCCCAGGTACTTGTAGCTCTGCACCATTTCCATATCCTCCTCCTGACTTATGACTAGTGTTAGAGGCTCCTTGGCAATCCACCACCAGCGCTTTTGTCTTGCTGATGAAGAGTGCAGGTGGTTCTCCCAGCACCACAAGACATAGTCCTCCACAACCTTCCTGTATGCTGACTTGTCTCCATTATAAATGCAGGCTATGATGGAGTAATCATCTGAAAATATCTGTATGTTGCAAGCGCTGGTACTGTACTGAACATTTGTTGTGTAGAGGGTAAACAGGAAGGGAGACAGGACAGTTCCTTGAGGTGCTCCAGTATAAATGCACCACCATTTCTGGCACACAGTCACTGCGTCTCACAAACTGCTGTCTATTGGTCAGGTAGTCCATAATCCAGGAGACTGCAGGGATATGAAGATGCAAAGCCTTGAGCTTTTTCCCCAGTTGATGAGGCAGAATGGTGTTAAAGGCACAGGAAAAATCAAAGAACATTATTGTGACTGTGGTGCCAGCTTTGTTCAAGTGGGATTAGGATAAATGCGATGATTCCATGTGCACTTTGCTTCTTTGTTACGATGTTTAGAATCTTTGGATGGGTAGCTTCATTGTAGTACCTCAGACCTTTCAGTCTATTGAATTCATTTTTTTCTAGAAAGTTGTCTTGTGATATACAATCCCCTTTTAAAATGAACCAGGGGTCAACAGAAAGTACAAATATGATTAAACATTTTCTTATAAATACCAAAAAAAGATTGGAAATGCTATCCAACAGGAAGTAAACTTTGTAAAGAACTTATATGACACCATTCGTATAATTAAGACTATATGCAGAAACAATTAAAAAGGTAACATGTTAGGTTATATTATAAAGTGGTTAAATGTGTAAATCAAAAAATGTTATGCTCAAACTGTATAATCCACCAGTGAGAGTGCATTTAAAAGACCACCACACTACAAAACAATGCAACACTATAAACTGTGCAGGGAAGAGCAACCAAGCGCACCTTGGGACTGAAACACATGTTCTGCTCTTGAATTTAGTCCAAGTCTTAAAAACCCTTAAAGGTATTTATTAAAACTGATCCAACAGAAATCTTTCAATTAAATAGTGAAGCGGGTGTATATTAGTTGAAATACTTTTTTTATCATGTAACTAGGAAATAATTCTTCACATAGAGGGTCATGGCAATCTATTACAAATTACTGATTCATGTAGCTTAAGGCTAATGTTTTCAAAGCTTTTAAAAATATCTTGATGAGATATTTGGAAAACATATCTATACTATTATATAACCAAATGACCTCAATGGACTAAATGATCTTCTGTCATTTGTCAAATTTCTTATGTGCTAAAATCTTTATATTGTTTTCATACCTGTATTGTGCAGTTCTCTGTTCTGGCTATAAAAAAAAACATCTTTCAAATGATAAAAGACATGATGATAAGTTCTTTACGTTTTTCAGCTTAAGTGAGGAGAAAAGATGGGAGAAGGCTGGAGGGTGACCGCTGTTTGTTATCTCTCATGAGATATGAAATCGTGAGCAAGAAGCTTTGACCTGTAGGAGACATGGCTGGTGTGGTTTCAGTTAGTCACAAAACATTTATAAACTAGACGTGAATGGTCCAGTAGTGTTGATTTTAAAGGATGGCGTAATCCTCCTTCAGTAAAACCATGTTAGTCATTCTAATAATTGGAAAATTTTAAGACCTGTATTTATTTATTTATTTATTTTAGATAGGCAGGGGGCGAGATACTTTTTTTAACAATTAACTATTAAGAACAGATGTGTCCATTTCAAGTAGTGAAAGCTGTCAGAGTACCAGAAGCTCACAGACAAACAAGGTTTTCAATCGTCATTAATATTTTCCTTTCACTCTGTCACTCAGCTCTGAAACCAAACCCATTAAATATGCCTTTTGCAATGTTCAAGTTGATGTCTAAAAATGACATTTAATTCTTATCCAGTTGCTATTCCCACTTTGTCACTGTGATAACTATTAAAAAAACAAATCAAATTCATTAACATCATAGCATCAATTATTCTTAATGGGCATTTGTAATATGGTTTAATGCTTTCTGTGAGTTTAGAAACTAGAATTAATCTTAAGGGTGCTGCAAACAGAGAAAATAGTATAGATATAATGAATGTGATGTGGTTTGCATGTCCAAATTAAAAAGAAAAAAAAAGATAAACATACAAATGAAAGCACAGACAACTATCAAAGATGTAAGGCAAATCACCCTAAAGAAAAAGTCCTAAATCACTGATTCCTTGAGAGTCTTTGTGTCTCATGTGTTAATAGCTAGATAGCTTTGGCAGATGATGCTGTAGGTTTGTTTGAACGTAGGAAGACAGTTAATTACTAAACTTTAGATAGAGTTATACAATTATTAAATATGTAATTTTACCTGAGTACCAATCATGAAGAATGATGTCAATGCCTTAGAAGAGTTACAGTGTATAAAGAGTAAATAATGTTGCCATTGAAAATTACTGCAGTATACTGTACTGAACAGCTGGTTTTACTCATCTGCATTACTCCCTCAGGGCTGGTGTCATACTACATGACTCACAGTCGGAGCACATGTCACACCTAATGACTGTAGCAGTTGTGGGGTCTTGTTGTCTTGAGGGCGTAAAATTACACAACTAGATTTTGCAAGGGATGGCAGATTACATGACTGCTTCATGACTTTTCAGTAAAGTTTCAAATTCCCTACTGCAGAGGAAAGGTATTGTGAGCTTGCATCATTTAAACAGCCAGAGTCGGTGGCTGTACAAATATTTTGCCTAATTTTGGTTCATATTTTTCCATTTCTCATTCTTTCATTGTATGATATGCACAATACCTTAGACAGAAAATCCTCTCTTCTGTTTGCATGGTCCAAAACACCTGCTTTTTTTCTTTCCTTATATTCACATTGAATGCCTTGTACTTAAAGCTGAGCTCTCAATGGCTGTCAACTCTCACACACAAGCCCATTTGATTTTTATCATGGCAAGTCACAGAATACTGTGACAGAGTCACTGAGGATGTTGCTAAATGACTGAAAGTCTTCATGTCTCTCTGATACAGGGTGAGGCAGAAAGGACGGACATTTTTTACAGAATCACAAAATTGTTAATTTTTTCTTACAAAGAAATTTATTGAAACATATTGAAACAACATTTGACAAAATCAAGTGTGGAAAACAACATCTCCCACGTGGTGTCCATTATCACTGATGCATTTCTGAAGGCGTTCATGGAAGTTGGCCTCCACTCTTTTCAACATCGCTCTGTCGATTTGGGCGACTTCCACGCGAATGGCTTCCTTCAGTTCCTCCAATGTACGGGGTTTATGCTCGTATATCATGTGCCTTGAGGTGACCCCACAAGAAATAATCGCACATGTATAAGTCAGGGGATCGAGGAGGCCAATGAATGTCACCAAACCTGGAAATGAGGTGACCAGGGAAGAGAGGGCGAATAACATCCATTGATGCTCTAGCTGTGTGGGCTGTTGCCCCATCCTGTTGAAACCACACACGCCGGATGGTTTTCGTCGTAATTCAGGTACAAAGAAGTTGTTTATCATCTCGATATAGTGCTCTGAACGATTACTGAGACCAAGTTCCGAAGAATGCTTCCGAGCAGATCGACCTGGACTGCACAGCAGGGCTAGTCGTATGCTTTCCACATTTTCAGGGGTACGTGCCGTTCATGTAACCCCTGGCGGTCTTTTCTTCATTAGTGTACCTTGTGTACGAAGTGCTTTAACCAAACGTAGGATAGTGTTATGAGAGGGAACAGCTTTATTTCTGTGGATATTGAAATGGCAACAAAACTCATGCTGAACTGCGGTAATAGATTGGTTGTTCTTGACAAAACAGTTGTACACAAAAACGCTGTGCTCTATCATCCACGGCTCCATGGCTTCAACTAAAAAGAAAATAAAAAAATGCTAAGACTTCGCGAACTTAACACCACCTACTGCACATCTGTCACTCCACCTAGTGGTGAGTTCTAGCCATTTCAAAGACGTCCGTCCTTTCTGCCTCACCCCGTATAATTTAAATAAGGGCTAAGACTGAAAATAGCAAGAACATGTGTGTACTGTAACAGCCATAATTCTTACACACATTTCTTCAGTTTGAAGTTGTATGGCTTAGTGGTTAATGACATGATAAAATCTCAAGACCACAAGTAAATGAAATGTATTGGATCTTTTTTTGAGGTTTTGTAAGGTTAAAGTCTAATGTGAGTGTTTAAAAAATTTTTAGTGTAATAAAAATGCAATCCCAAAGTTTGGTACCTATAGTTTATAGAGTCATTATTGTAGAATTCTTAGTTGCATACAATGATCAAAGGTGCATGTTTTAACTGACAGACTTTTTTTATATATAATTTTCAGTTACTGCAGTCTGCTTTTAACAGTTATTATTTATGATTGCCAAACACTTCTAAACATTGGTGCAACTATTCTATATAACAAGTACTGAGTAGTTATAGGTATATACAGCCAACACAATCAGTATGATTCAAACAGAAATAGCCAGATAAAAAGCTAGGAAACAGGGACAAAGGGGAGGCTGCCATGTTTTAACAAAACACTGCAGCCACCAACTCTTGTGCTGGACAGTAAACTGATATTAGAGAAGACTTCAAAAACTGCTTTGTTTTCTGTTTCTTGGAAACATGGCTAACCTTGAAGACACAAAGCATAGATTGAATGTGGCCAAAAGCATATAGCATAATAAATTATTTTAAATAGATTAAATAAATAAATAAATAAAGCCTGTAACAATACAGGGGTAAAAAAAGATAAATAATATCAAAGGTACATGCTTGTAATCCTTTCTGATGTTAAAATCACTGGCATAAATAGAAGTATAGCAAGGATGGAAGGCAAAAAAAACCACATACTGCTGGAAAGCCCCAATAGGCTCCATTGTTATCAAGAAAGGATGTTAATTTCAATGACTTTATACATAAATAAATACATTACACTAAATTGCAATACATTATTATATTAATAAATTACAATAAGTAAAAATTATAATTCTCAGATGATTCTGCACTTACAGTGTGTATTATTAAAGGGAACGAATTAGAGTATAGTAGTCAGGTGGAGAACTTTGTTTCTTGGTGCAAATAGAATTGTCTGCATCTTAACATCAGCAAAACCAAGGAACTGGTTTTTGACTTTCATTGCACTAAAGAGCCTCTACACCTGGTGACTATTCAAGAAGTTGATTAGATGTAGAGGTAGTCCAATCTTACAAGTATTTGGGGGTCCACATTAATGGTAGGTTTGACTGGTCTCAGAACACAAAGAAATTTTATAAGAAAAGGCAGAGCAGGCCCTGTTTCCTTAGGACACTGCATTTATTTAAAGTGGAAAGCAACATTCTTCACATCACATCTACAACTGTGATGGCCAGTGCTACTTTCTACACAGTGGTGTGCTGGGCTGGTAATATCACTTCAAGAGTGGCCCACAGAATCAATAAGCTAATAAAAAGGCAAGCTCGGTTTTAGGACACACTCTGGACACCCTGGAGGCCATAGCAAAGGAGAGAATTAAAACAAAACGGAGTGCCATAATGACCAATGCTGCACATCCTCTCTCTGACACACTAACCCTGAGGACTTTCAGCCAACGAATTATTCAACTATGCTATGGGGGCTCCTTTATACCAACAGCAACACTCCTGTATATTGCTTTACTGGGACTGTGACAGCCAAGTCAGAACTTTTCTTTCTTTTTTATTTTCTTCTTTGTTCAGATCAAAGTGTTTGTGTATATGTATTTATTTATTTACTTACTTATTTACCTATTTGCATATTCATTTATGTAGAGAGCTTCTGTAAAAAGCCAAATTTACCCCTGGGGACAAATAAAGTTCTATCTATCTATCTATCTATCTATCTATCTATCTATCTATCTATCTATCTATCTATCTATCTATCTATCTATCTATCTATCTATCTATCTATCTATCTATCTATCTATCTAAGCCCTTGTGTTAAGCCTGCATAATCTGCATAATTAGTTTCACTTCCGACTCACTTGTCTATTTAAACTGGCTACTAAACTAACACTGACACCTTTATCCATAGTGACTTACCACATTTGAGATACAATTGTTTTCATTTCTTTTGTTTTTCCAATTGAAGCACAGGCAGGTGAAGTGACTTGCTCATGGTCAGATAGTGTCACTGGTGGGGTCTGAACCCACATCCTCAGGGTTTGAAGTCCAAAGTCTGAACCACTACTTTATAAACAAAGAAGAACATAAAACAGAACATGCCAAACACTTCTACTGATATTGATGTCCAAAACCACCCCCACAGATGGAAAAAATTGCTTGAAAAGTTTAACAGGACTTTGACTAATATACCATAGGGCCACACTCACCAGCTATGCATTGGTGTCCCTCGTACCACATTACTACATTCTCATAATAACACGGCTTACTAGCCATCTTGAATTGGAACAATACAAGATCGTCAGGTCACTTATTCAAAATGAACATAACAAAATATTATCTAATTCATTTAATACAATTAAGTATCCTTTCTCTGTAACGAAAAGTCAAACAAAATGACACCTTTTATTGGCTAACTAAAAAGATTACAATATGCAAGCTTTCGAGGCAACTCGGGCCCCTTCTTCAGGCAATATGTAATACAGAAACTGGACTTCCCTGTGTTTATATACACATTAGGACAAGAAACAACATTGGTAAATTTTTAAGTGAGAAATCTTAAATGTAAAAAATTAATAGACTCCTTCAGGCTAGGATTCATTTAACAAGAGAGGAGAACAATGTATGGTCAAGATCTTTGGATAAGATAATTGTCCAACAAAGTCTTTTGAAGTTCCTAATGCGCTTTTCAATACAATGTGGATCTGTAAACAGGTTGTCTGTCATTCTGAGAGATGCAAACAATCCTCATACCTGGCTATAAAACTCTTGTCTCTATTCAAACCATGTTGCAATGTGTTAAATTTTAGCATGAGTTTAACTTCCCATTCTTTTCTCTCTTGCTGTGTTCTGAAGTTGCCCATAAGCACTGTGACTTTAAAGTTTCTCTCACAGTGTCCATGGCTGTTGAAGTGGGCTGTTACAGGAACATCTGTGTTACCATGTTTAATGTGGAACCTGTGTAAATTCATTCTCTGGCGGAGTGTTTGTTCAGTTTCTCCCACATAGAGTGCAGTGTCAGGACATTTCATACAGAGAATGAGGTAGACTACATTAGATGATCTGCAGGAAAATGATCCCTTTATGTGATGTTCTAGTCGGCAATGTGGTATAACTATACGGTCTGTATTATAAATGTGAGCACACGTTTTACATCTTTTCTGTAGGCAGGAAGATGTGCCATTTTCTGTTGGTTCACTTAGGGAGCTTTGGACAATTTGTTGCTGCAGGTTTGGTGATTGTATGTCAATAGGGGAGGTTCAGGAAATACATTTTTCATTGTTTGGTCATTGTTTAGCATTGGCTGAAGTTCTTTTATAATTTTTCGAAAATGCTTCAAGATGTGGGTTGTAGGTGACAACAAGGGGGATGTGGTTCTTGTTGTCTTTGTTTTTATATTCCAGAAGGTTGTTTCTGGGCATGGCAGTAGCTCTTCTTATTTGAGTGCCTGTTGTTTTGGGGGTATAACCTTGTCTGATGAAATCTTGTCTGAGCTCCTGCAGTTGTTTATCCCGGTCTGTCGGGTCTAAGCAAATACGATTGTACCATATTGCTTGGCTGAAAATAATGGAGCGTCTTATATGCTTGGGGTGGAAGCTATCACTTTCATGTAGGTCTGTCTGTCTGTCGGTTTGTGAAAAACAGAAGTTACAAGGGTGTTGTCTTTCAGTTGAACGGTGGTGTCAAGGAAGCTGACTTCTGTTTTTGAGTAACTCAGAATCAGCTTTATGTTGGGGTGAAAAGAATTATATTCATTATGAAAATGGAGGAGGTCCTTCTCACTGGCAGTCCAGATTATGAAGATGTCATCTGTGTAACGGAGATACAACATTGGTTTTAAGATACACATTGACATGAAATCTTCCTCCAATTTTGCCATAAATAGGTTTGCATAGTGAGGTGCAAACTGACAGCCCATTGTAGTCCCCATTTGTTGCAAGTAGAAATCTTGTCCAAAAGAGAATAAATTATGTATCAGAGTGAATTTTATCATTTCTGTTACTGACTTTGTGGGTAAATCATTTTGTCTGAGGTACGTTTCACATGCCAATATGCCATCATCATGGGGGATGTTTGTGTAAAGTGCCTCAACATCCATTGTGGCCAGTAAGGTTCCCTCAGGTAAGGGGCCTATAGCAGACAGTTTTTTAAGAAGTCAGTGGTGTCCTGGATGTAGCTGGTTGTATTGTGGGTGAGGGGTTTAAGGATGTGCTCCACCCAACCTGAAATATTTTCTATAAGGGAGCCAATTCCTGAGATTATAGGCCTTTCTGGGTTCCCTTCTTTGTGGATTTTAGAAAGCATGTAGAAGTAACCCATTTTGGAGTTCTCAAGAATTAAACTGTTTTAATTTTCTTTTTAAATTTATAAATAAACTGTTTTAAATTTCCTTTCTCTAATACTCTTTGTGTTTTTGCAACATTTCAATCGCATAAAATTACATAAAGCAAGAGGGTACCAGTCCTCTGCAGGACCCATTCATGGACAAATCCACATCATGAATCATAAAGAGCAAATTTCAAATGACCAATTGCCCAAACACATACCTCTTTGGGATGTTGCAGATAAATCAGAGTACCTGGAGAAAAACTCAAGCAGACATGGAGAAAATATACATACTGTATACAGACAGTGTCAGGGCAGGAGGATTCAAACCTGGGGTCCTTCAACTAACCATCAAGGCACCATGCCACTCCAAATAAGAAGACAATACACTGCCCTTAGCACATTAAAAGAAGCATCAGGACTTGAAAAGAAGCATAATTGAGAAATAATTTGATAAGGTGCTACGTGAGAGGTTGGGCATCAAACAAAAACAAATGTAATTTATAGTGTTATGTGTAGATGGGTGGAAGTTTGGCGCAGACATAGAATTGTCTGGCATCCTATCAGAGCTGGCTGATGTTAAAAGTGGTGTTCCACAGTGATCAGTGCTATGGCTGCTTCTATTCTTATTATACATAAAAGATTTGGATAGGAATATAAGTAACAAACTGGTTAAGTTTGCAGATTATATGTTGCTAGGTGGATTGGCAGATAATCTAGAAGTAAATGTGGAGTATTACAAGTAGGAAGTAAAAATGTTATGTTTGAATACATAATGGGAGGTCTGAAAATCCAAATTACATATTATGAGGAAGATTTAGGAGTCGTAGTGGGCTTGTCACTATCAACTGCCATACAGTGTTCAGAAGCCATTAAGAAGGCTAACAGAATGTTAGGTTATATAGCATGATCTATAGACTAAAAGTCAAAGGAGGTTATGTTCAAGCTTTATAAAGCACTGGTTAGACCTGCTCTGAAGTACAGTGTACAGTTTTGGTCTACAGGCTACAAGAAGGTATGGTATAGCGGATCCTCGCCTAAGTGCGTGGAGTCGGAGTCGGAAGAGGAGTCATCCACATCCGTAATTGTTGCCAGGAGCTGCTGATTGCCACGCCTGATCCACGTCCCCAGAGCATATAATAGAAACGCAAGGCGGTCAGGGGAGAACAAGAGAGGAGAGGAAGAAAAAGGAGAGATAAAGAACGGGGGTTAATAGACAAATAGGCAGCAGGAAGCAGAAAGCCACTGCGGGAGAGTGAGAGCTGGCGCATGAAGGTTTAATGCAGATGGTAGGAGAGCCATGAATGAGTGTTTGGCCAACTCTCAGAGGGGGCAGATTGATGCAGTCGCTCCAGCTGAGCGATTTTGAAGAGCTGGAGTGACCGGCAGAGAGGTCGACTGGCCGTTGAAGTAAGCGTAGTCGAGGAGGCTTTGGGTGTGTTGAGCTCCAGCGTGAGTGTCCTGGCCACTGGGAAGGAACCCAAGTCTCAGTCCAGCTACAGGTCCAACGTAGCCAGGGATCGGAGGGCTACCGGATCAGTATTGAATGGAGCTGCATTTTACTGGTAGGGCGATTCCCCTGTTGCGGGGCCTGTGTGGGAGAAGCAGAGGAGCCGCCAGTAAGGAATAAGTATGCACCGTATTTTTAAAGAAAGACTGCTTCCAGCTGGTATTTTAACCTCGGTTTTAAAAGGATTTTTTTTCTATTGTGTTTTTAACCTCCACCCTTTCACCTGTTTTTATTGAATTATTTATTTGAAGATTTCTGAGACACTGCACTATTTATTTGAACATTGTTTGGGTTTTGTTGATTTTAAAAAAGCACTTTGCACTTTTTGCACCATCCCCTTGCTTCATGGTTGATGTCTTCACTGCCTAGCTCATCTGCGACATTACCGACGGTGTCGGGTTTAAGAGCTCCCAGAAGCTGGATAGGAGCATGGAGCAGAACCTGCATCATCACAGAAGGACATAGCAGCACTGGAAAAAGTCCAGAGAAGAGTGACTAGGCTCATTCCAGGGCTACAGGGGATGAATTATAAGGAAAGATTAAAAGAGCTGAGTATTATCCATTTAAGCAAAAGAAGATTAAGGAGGCATGATTGAAGTATTTAGAATTATGAAGGGAATTAATACAGTGGATCGAGACTATTATTTTAAAACAAGTTCAACAAGAATGAGTGGACACAACTGGAAACTTGTTAAGGGTAAATTTCGCACATTAGGAGGTTTTTCTTTACAAAGAGAACCATAGACACTTGGAATAAGTGACCAAGTAGTGTGGTAGACAGTAGGACTTGATGTTATTTTGGAAGTATTAAGTGGTTAGGACTGGCAAACTTTGTTGACCTGAATGGCCAGTTCTCGTCTAGATAGTTCTAATGTTTTAATTAAATAAAGAACTAATTGTTTAGAAGGATTGAATTAGTTTGAAAGGATGGGTAAAGAGATTTGTGCATTTAAAAGAGAAATGGGTGAATGGTTAGGCTATAATCTTTTTTTGCTTTGTTTGTGATGGTGCATGCTGCTAATGATGATGTAACAGTCTTAAACCCAGTTAATCCAAATAGGAGTTGGCGGGAAGCTGGAGCTGGACTCTCAAAGATGCTGTATTAAATAAAAATTAATTGATTGCTTGATTTATCCTTTTTTGTACCAGCAGATTTATTTGTTTTTTTTCTGTCTATGTAGTAAACACTGCATATTATGCAGTATAAAAGTAAAAACAGTTTCAATATGAGATTGTTAATTCATTTCTAATGCGTTAATTCCTTTCATGATAAACTCCTTCAGAAAGCAGGCTTCTTATATTAGCATAGACGTTGCAAAGATAAATATTTTAAGTCTATACATTTTTGTAATATACCGTATATTCTTAAATGTACAGCACAGTGTGATTGAATGATTTCAGCAATGTTTACACAATGAGTCAGCAATGAGAACTGGTGACATGTGGTTTACGTAACTTAAAAGCAAACAGACATTTCATCTTTCAGAAACACAATGAGCCAGATTTGGAGCAGATAACACAAATCCATTCTTTGCCCATTGCTAGGTGAAAGCAGTGCTAGATGAAAAACAGAGTTTCAGCAACAGTAATGGACGTTGCCTTGAGAATTTTTTTTTTAAAATGCTGTTACATTTATCCTCCAGCTGCTTTTTAATACATTGTTTGGTTAAGGGAGCGGCAGCCCGTACACATATTTTGTTGTAAGGTTTCAATTAGTGGCCAACTAGCTCACCAATCTGGGATGCGGTTTTGCTATGGCTGATGCAGCTGGTATAACATAGCTTAACAGAGATTCATCCTTTTCTGTCTGTGCATTGTCTGAATATCTGAGATTATCTTGTTCTTTCTACATCATTAATTCTGTATCACTCAGAAAACCCCAGTATTTTCTTAATCAACCAGTTGTCAGAAATGTTTGTTTTGTGGTTTCTACTCATATGAATAAGACTCCAGACACATAAATACTATTGCCATAACTCTGGCATCAGTTCTGTCCTTTTAGATATTGATATTAAAAAATGCAGATAAAGATTTCTTTCCATTTTTCCCATTCTTCATCATTTTTATTTTATGTTAAGAAATTTATTAATGTCTCTATGTTATTTACTGTAATGGAATTGAACCCCTTTCAAGGATGAGTATAACTTTAATCCTGATAATTCCAGCATGGGCTCTAGCTGGGGTGCTAGATTCTTGATTTAGCTAAATGGCTTAAACAATTGATGGATTATTTAAGATAATAGAAACTGGAGTGGTACATGCATTTATTTATTAATTTAGGGTCATCGTCCATCAGTGGGTTGGCAGACATGACTTTCCAGGATCTGCAGTTCTGCACTAGCCACTTGACATGGCCATAATTCCTTAATTGTAAGCACTTCATGATGTCTTCTATCCAGGTTCTTCTTAGTCTTCCTCTTCTTCTTCTTCCATCTATTCTTCCCTCTAGAATGTATAGGGTACATGCATAAACCCTGTATAAACATTAGAAATTCATGCAATTTCACATTATTTGTGCCTTAACAAATGTGGAAATAGTGATTAACCCATAAAAACAGGAGATGCCTACTGTATAGTGCAGATTACCCAAGTTAGTGCAAACCTACATGGTGGTTTTTAAAGTCAAGCAGATTTTAAGAAACCAAATATTCCTTAGTAGATAATTGTGTGAAACAACATAAAGACATGAAAACCTGATGGATGCATTCACAGATATTTCAGATCATCTTACAAATGTTAAATAGTATGAAAAAAAATGTACAAATTGAGACTAATAATCACAAACTATAACACATTTGGATGGTAATATTAATTTACAGATAAAGGGAGACTAAAACAATCACACCTCACCATAACATAAGTCTTTAAAAAATAGTTAAGTGTTAAAATTGGGACCAGTTTGTATGGAAACAGAGTGATGTTGTGCAATATTATTAGTTTTTTACTATTTTCTTGAGAATGTCAAGAAAATGAAACTTAAGCTTTGCACCTGGCAACATGACAACAACTGATAACAACAATGATAGCTGTTGATGAAAACTCGGGTGATATGTGCATAAATCTAAGCCTGTTTGCATCATGCGTTTCTGCTAGTGATGTAATCATGTTGGATGATATGTTACATGTCTGTTTTGTATTTCTTAAACTGCTAACATAGGCACATTTTTAGAATTGAGATCTGATCTGATTATTTCTGAGCATCCAATCCCCTGCTCACTAATCACACTAATGAAGCAACCTGCAACAACATCAGGTTTACTGCTAGTTTGCATTCACATAAGATGAAGCAAGAAATTATTGATGCATCCATTTACTCCAATTCCAAAGAGTCTGAGTTTGTCATAGTTGTACATGTACTATATGTAATTAGGTCCCCTTCTTCAGATTCACCAATGGTTAACGTCATTAACGCTATACTTTATAACCCTGTGCTGCATTCAGTACAAAATCCAACATTAAAAAAACTTTAGTATGTGTTTTCATTGGTGAATGTCTTTTAATTGTCAATTCAGGACAACTGTAATTTCAGCAATGTTAATGTTTTCTTTTTCTATTTTTAGTAACAGCATGTCTCTTGTGTTTGTGTTTAGGTTTTATGACAGAATGTCTTTCGGTAATTGAATTATCAACTTATTAAATTACTTATTTTGATGTTATTTATTATTTAATACATTGTCACACATGCACGCTTAGGAAGCAGCCAACAAGTCCTAAGGTGAGTGTTATTTCGCGAGATGAAGGGTTGGTTACATGCACTGATGTCTTTCTCTCTTTGTCTACAGAAATAAAGAAGAAAAACCCATAATACACTTACCTTACTTCCGCTCTCTCAAAATGGCCACCATCCCTTATAACGAAACATCCGTGATGGCCACTTCCAATGGCATCACTTCCAGCTCTGCCATGATGATGTCAATTCCGGCCCTTCTCGATGGCGTCACCTCCGGCCATTCCCGATGACGTCTCTTCCGTTTTTTTCACTTCCTCCTGCCATGTTTTTTCAATTGTCTATATAAATGCCATTTACCTGAATATCTGTGTTAAATGTGATCAGTTTTTGATTTATTTTGAGTGTTTTTTCATCTTTGTCTGTCGGACGATATACAGGGTCGTTCCCCAACTCTTTTTGAGCATTACTTTGTGGTTAATTTCTCCACAACATATTGAAAATTTCTATTAATGATCTATACTAATAAAAGGCAAAGCCCTCACTGACTCACTCACTCACTCACTCACTGACTGACTGACTCACTCATCACTAATTCTCCAACTTCCCGTGTAGGTGGAAGGCTGAAATTTGGCAGGCTCATTCCTTACAGCTTACTTACAAAAGTTAGGCAGGTTTCATTTCGAAATTCAAAGCGTAATGGTCATAACTGGAACATATTTTTTGTCCATACACTGTAATGGAGGAGGCGGAGTCACGTATCGCGTCATCACGCCTCCTACATAATCACGTGAACTAAAAACAAGGAAGACATTTACAGCACGAGTCGCACGCGGGAACGAAGGTAAATGACGTTAATTTTTGACTGTCTTTTAATACTGTGTAAGCATACATATTAACACATGTGCAATTAAACGTGTGCATTTACGGGGTGATTTGTCAGGCTTAAAAGCTCACCTTTTATCAAACGCGGGAACAAAGGTAACTGACGTTGTTCACTGTCTTTTAATACTGTGTAACCATACATATTAACACATGTCCAATTAAACGTGTGCATTTACGGGGTGATTTCTCAGGCTTAAAAGCTCGCCTTTTACTAAAAAGGTAAATGCAAAACTATTTTCAGTCAGTTTATTGAAACGCTCCCGTTAAGGATTGCAATAACATATTCGCGAGATAAAAGAACGAAGTAGGGGGAGGCGGAGTCACGTATCGCGTCATCACGCCTCCTACGTAATCACGTGAACTAAAAACAAGGAAGAGATTTACAGCACGAGTCGCACGCGGGAACGAAGGTAAATGACGTTAATTTTTGACTGTCTTTTAATACTGTGTAAGCATACATATTAACACATGTGCAATTAAACGTGTGCATTTACGGGGTGATTTGTCAGGCTTAAAAGCTCACCTTTTATCAAACGCAGGAACAAAGGTAACTGACGTTGTTCACTGTCTTTTAATACTGTGTAACCATACATATTAACACATGTCCAATTAAACGTGTGCATTTACGGGGTGATTTCTCAGGCTTAAAAGCTCGCCTTTTACTAAAAAGGTAAATGCAAAACTATTTTCAATTAGTTTATTGAAACGCTCCCGTTAAGGATTGCAATAACATATTCGTGAGATAAAAGAACGAAGTAAGGGGAAATGGAGGAACAGCCGCAAACAGCAAAGAGCAAAAAATTAATTAAACAATTGAGAACGGACCGAGTTAAGCATACAAGCATGTTCATAAGGGAAACAAAGCACGGTGTAAAACGTAAGTTTAAATTAAGTTTATAGAAACGCTCCCGCTGCGGATTGCAATAACATATTCGCAAGATAAAAGTTTAATGAGAAGACACGAGGTATAAACGAACCACACGCCGTGGCGCAACGTTAGGGGCAACAGTTTCAACCATTCTATGATCTGCTTCTCGCAACTGAAAGACGGCACATGGCGGATGTTAGCCGACTTGCTGACCGCAACGTTAGGGGCTTCAACTATGGCGCTGACGCCACATCTCAGTGCCAACACTTTGCAGACTGTACTTAAAAGACACGCCCTCCTCACTGGACAGTTAAAAACACCAATCAAACTAACGATGACATCAAGTATTACCCAATCAAAAGTAGGAAAGGAGGCATCTTCATAAAATGCGTGTGGGATGATTTGCATGAGACGCTGCTTTAAAAAAAAAATGATAAAAAAAATACGGGATAAATCCCGTCCAGTATTGATTCAAAACGGGACGCGCAATTTCATTCTCAAACGCGGCACGATTCCGTATTTTAAAGGACGGGTGGCAACCCTACAGTGCCAGGTAACCACCCATACAATCAGATTGTGATTCAGACTAGGAATGCAATGAATGTAATTACCCCGATCTACATACAAGGCAAAAGTCTTGCAACATTCAAAGATGATGGTTTGGGATAAGTACACCATACAACATAAAAGAGCTTATGAAGCCTTGAACCGAAAAAAGCAAGATCTCAGAGATCGTAAAAAAAAAAAATAGGAGGTAATGTCGTTTTACTCGCTGTAGATTTTAGTCAAACATTACCAGTTATTCCACGAGGGAGACCAGCAGATGAACTCAATGCGTGTTTAAAATCCATGCTTCTCCCACGCTCGGTTATATGTCGCGTGTTCTCCGGTAGGTGCACCAAAAAATGAGGTATACCCAAAGGCACTGCAGTAGTACTTAATGTAACTTTACTTCTTAAATGTTAATGTTTTACTGTTTAATAATTTATACGCTTCTTATATGTTGTTCAAATTCTTTTATCAAAATACCACTGACAGCGCAATGCACGATAACATGGAGTGAATACACCATACGCATCCGCCCACGGCTGCCCTGCTGTGCGCAGATAGGAGTTGATTCTACAATAAAATAAAATAAAGATAAAAAGAGTAAAACAATCATCACCCATAAAGCGTGTGTGTGTGTATATATGTGTATATATATATGTTGATATGTGGATGTGTATATGTATATATATATATATATATATATATATATATATATATATATGTAGATATGTATATATATGTGTATATGTATATATATGTTTATATGTGTGTGTGTGTATTTTATATATATAAAACACAGCAACACTCATAACAATGACAACACAATTACATTGACAATCATGTTACGTTATTTTTAAAATGTTTCCTTTTTTTTTCATAACCTCTTTAACACACTACTTCTCCGCTGCGAAGCGCGGGTATTTTGCTAGTTTTTGATATTTATAAAGTCATGTATTATTGTTATTGTCTTTTTTATTGTCCTCTCAAGGTGAGAGGTTTGGTGCACCACCCAGGTGACCCCGTATAATCACAGACAAAAACAGACAAAGAAAGCAAGCAATAAATTCAGGGAAGTCTTTTCAGACCTGAGTTCCTAATGGAACTGATTCAAAATGGCTGAACTGCTGGTTATATGGCTTCCAGGCAGGAAGGGGTGTGTCAAAGGAAGTGACATCAGAGGTTGAATAGCTGTCAATCTTCTGGTCTGCAGGGGTAGGAGGAGAAAAGGTATTAGCAAACAGCGCCACCCCTTGGCTTAGCGAGTAACTACCATCTCAGTGCCCTTAAGATGTCTCCCAAGCACACGTGCATAACACCTTTATATTCATAAGATACTGTCATTGGAGTTGAACAACTAAGCATTTTACTACATTTTCCTAAACAAATGAGCATCTTGAGGTTTGGAAAAATTGCTCTAGCCAATGAGCACTTTCTCCTCATCCAACTTCCTCTTGGAAGTGACTTAAAGCTAAATCACTGGCTGTATGAGACAATATCTGATTACACATGCAAGCTGTGCTTGGATTTCCTATTTGACTGCTCTCTGTGTTCATATACAGTAAGTTTGTTCTGGTTTCTTCCCATTTGCTTTGTAATTCTCGTCTGGCCTAATGAACGTGAAGATGTACAGTACATATGTTGTTACTTTCTCCAGAAATGGCTTCTATCTTGTTTTCCCCTTTATCACCCTCAGAAAATAAATGAATGGTCTTTGACTTATCCAGTCTCTTTAATGTCAATTTATAAGAAATGTTGAGTTGTGAAATTTAAATGCAGTGATTACCTCTCGACTGCAGATTCTCCAGCTGTGAATTAAGTTACCCGCAGTTTGTAAATATTTCATTAAAAAAATTCCATAAATGTAAAATTAATAAAATTGAATTAACTGTGCACCTGCCTGACTGAAGAGTGTTGAACTACATCCAGCATGAACGATCCTATGTCCACTGTTTTTTCCGTTACCTGCTCCAGGCACCCAACCAGCCTTTTAATCACTTTATAACATCTGCAGTGTGAACATTATCAATGCTTGTAGTATTGCTATAAATTGTCTATTACCTTTATTTTGTTTAATATGGTCCAGAATTGCAAAAATACTGATGCTGGCAATTCTGCTAAACCTAAAAAAAGGCGTGAATCCTTCCCTAAACTGAAAAAATCAAATTTTTGATTTAGTATTGAAAGATATAAAATTGTTTGCTGAAGTTCCTGGAATGTACAACAAGAACGAACAGTGGCAGAACTACGTTTCTGAGGCCCTGAAGCTTGAAATGCCGCAACCAGCAATGGGATCTGGATAACCACTGTTGCTTTCTTCAGAGAGGTTGTTCCATGACAGATCACCAAAACGTTTTTAAAAATGTAACCACTACATCTCAGGTTTTGATTAAAATTGCTATATTGGATTTTCTTATATATCAAAGTCACTGCTGTAAATAAAAATGTCCTATGCCTTAAAGTTTTGGAGGTTTTTTTTTGGGGGGGGGGTGAATATTTGGGAAATATTTTATACCTTCATGATATATTATACAATGACTAAATAAAACATTTAAAAGACCACAATCAATATAATCTTTTATTTCAGACGCCTATGAGAATACATACTACGTGAAGCACATTTTACAAAAAATAATCTTTTCTGTTTTTCTAACTTCTTATTCACATACAGTTGTGTCATATGAGAAGTTCTTTGCAGTGTCATTTTCTAAAGAAAATATGCATAAAGAATTTAAGTAATTTGTTCTTTATAAAGGATAGCTTTGAAAATGTATTTCTGCTTCACAGCTCATGATAGGCATAAATGATTTTAAAAAAAATAAAGTTGAGTCATAAATGTTAATGGTGTTCTAAATTATAATTATTTTATATAAATATATGTAGAATGAAATATCCTTAATTTAAAAGTTTTTTCATTTTTAATAACCTTTTCATTTTTATTTTAACTGTTATTTTGTAATGAACTACACTACCTGAAAGGTTCAAGAAAGTAGGCGGAGACTCCCAGGCTATTAGATAAATAGAGCCTCACAAAAGATAATAGGCGATTACGGAGAGAGGCACAGCACAATGGAAGACAAATGGAACACTGGAAGAGTGACTGCGACTTAATCCCTGGCTAATTTCAGTATAACAGCTACTTTACAAGATGATTCTTGTGGCCATAAGTGGGCAGATGATTCTTTTGAAAGGACGGCTGTTGATCATTCATTGTTAAATAAATATATCTGTTATCAGGCTTTACTCCATTCTGTCTGTGTGTCTCTGTCTTTCCATCTCTGTACTCATTACTCATTTTTAATATTATTGCGATCAAGTAGCAACAATTATGTGCAGCTCAGCGTAGTATCCTACTTTATTCTGTTTTCCTTTTTCTTCTCCTACTACTTCAAATCATCTTTGTGGTGAAGCTTTAGTATTACAAAGGCATAGAAAACTACAAAATGTCATCATGAGTGGCAAGATATAATCATTATGTCACTTATTCTCAGGTATGAATTCCTACTCTTAACTGAGACTGGAACTAAAATGCTTTGTAAATACTTCTGATGTTCTTCTCTGAGATAGGACACAAATTGTGACTTTTAGTGCAATTCCTAGGAGTAATTCTGAGATACTTGATAAATATTGTCCCAGGATCAGTGTTGTACAGTATGTCCTGAAATGATAACCCACCCAGGTACCTAGATTCCAGAAAACCGAATATCCTGATTTTAACTATATTTTATTATCTTACATTAATGTATAGAATATGATCATGCTTAAACACTTAAAAATTTAAACAATCAAGTTCATTGCTCTTATATTCTCCTATTACTTACTTGCTAGAATCCAATCTTCTGTTCATTCCTTTTAAATGTGTCAGTAGATTCTTACAACTATATCATATTAAGACCACTTCTGTTATTCATTACTGTTTCAATTAGTCAGCTATTAAATAATGTTCTGCATTTTTTTGCAATTTTTAAGTTCGTTTTGAAATAAAATAATTTTATACAAATTAAACAGAAACCCAAAAATAAACAAACAACACATCTGGCCCTCTTGGGTGTTTTCTTTATATAGAAGTCACATTTCATTATTTGCAAGATCTGGTTTACCTCAGAATGGACTGCCATACCTAGATGACCATTGATTGTTTCAGCTTGAACCCCACGTAAAGGATTAGGCAGCTGGTTGTCACTCAGATTTGTTCTCTAAAATGTGGTCTACAGCATAGACAATAAAGGTAGATTTCTTAGGCAGCATTTCTGCAGTGGGTCTTGAAAAGTCTGCCTGTTTTGATGGTAAAATGTTGAGAGTGATAACCCATCCTAGCTAAACGTAGTATGAAAGTGCAGTCTGTTGGAAAGATCACTTAGGGCTCTGCAGCCAGATCTCCTTCTGAAGACCAGCTGTCTTTGCCTGCACGGTCCAGCTGAAAGTTATTTGAATGAAAGTTTCTACTGAAGAATAAATTAAGACTACTAAAAATGGCCCACAGCAAGACAAGTATGACTTACATTCCAGTTTCTAATGAAGCAAGAAATATAAAAAAGTGATTATTTAAAATCTTTTTAAATTCTCTACTGCAAATCTAGCTCATAAATTTTAAGAATGTAGTTTAGTTTTACTTAGCAACAACTTAAACACAACTTAAACACTAAAAAAGCCATTAAAATAAATTTTGCTGCTATTGTTGTTAAATAGATCAAGCGGTGCGCACGAGTATTATTTAAAACATTATACGTTTTTAAGTTTTTTAACAGCCTAATTTCTATTTCTTTTAAGAAATGCGCTGGGGTCAGAAGTATAAACTTTGAAAACAGAAGCAAAGCCAATCTATAACTAAGGAGGACTGCGGAAACAAAACTCTGTGAGTATATTTACACCAGCCAAAGTTTTTCTGCCAAGATCTTGAGCCCTAGGTTACTATATAAAAATGTTTTGCAACATAAATGCAAAAACTAATGTAATAAATATACCTAATATGATCTAATGGAGGGTGGCTTCTTGGCTGAAAACCCCATTTATCTTACTGTGGAGTTTGTTCTCCTTTCCCATGTTCATGACAGTTTTCTTTGGGTACTCCAGGTTACATCTAAAAAAGATGTTCAGCTTTGTTTGACTGGTGACTGCAAACTGGACTAGAATGTAGGTATGTGCATAAATGTCCTGCAATGAACTAACATTTTATCCAGGGCCAATTCAATGCTCAAGCACAATGCTGCAAGAACAAACTCTATACTACCTCCCCATGAGTTGTGTGTGATAACAGCTCAAGTCACTTTCTAAGTGCATGTCAGTCTCCTCTCTCAGTAAACAGGCTGTACAGAAATTTGATTTTTGATCATACAATACTCTCATATGTCACCATTATCAATAATGTTAGTCATTAGCATTTACAAGTGGGCAGGTAACTAACCAGCTCCTAGTTTAGGCACTTCGTCTTATCTCTAAGTCTGCAATAGGACTAGAGTTTAATCCTGCCAGTGCGTAAATGTTAACCGAAGTAAAATAAGTCATTTTAACTTCTAATTTGTTATTTGATTTAATTACCAAGCAACCACAGCCACAAGCAGGACACCATTTGTAATACTTTTTTGCAATTATATACCAGACCATAAGGTATACTTTTGTAGCATTTCATTGTGACCCACGGATTTACCAAGTGTAGTTAATTAACATAAATGATATTGGTATATAGTAACATGCAGTCCCTAACTGTAGTTCTTAGCACTGTTTTGTCTTTCTGATTTTGAAATCAATTTGTAGTTTACATTAAAAACAAATAAAATAAGCATATTTAAACAAACTTCAAAAGACTTTGTTGGACAGTTATCTTATCCAGAGATCTTGACAATACATTGTTCTTTTCTCTCTTGTTAAATTAACCTTAGCCTGAATGAATCTATTAATTTTTTACATTCAAAATTTCTCATTTAAATATTTACCAATGTCGTTTCTTGTCCTAGAGTGTGTATATAAACATAGGAAACTCCAGTTTCTGTATTACATCTTGCCTGAAGAAAGGGCCTGAGTTGCCTCGAAAGCTTGCATATTGTAATCTTTTTAGTTAGCCAATAAAAGGTGTCATTTTGCTTGGCTTTTCTCTAAACCAAAGTTAAAAAGAGAATTAAGACGACAACAGGTAACTATAGGCATCAAAAAGTCCTTGTAAGCAGCTTCAAATCTGAACTACCAGGACTAATGTGCAATTTGAAAAAATATAATAAAAATTTACAAATTTATAATACAGAATTGATAGCAAGGTCTATCATTGCCCCTAATAATGAACCTGTATTTCACCAAGTCCATTAACTTTGTATGATTTGTCATGTTTGTAGAGATAAATAACTCTCATATATAACAAAGCTATAGACATGTGCAGAGGAGAGATGCTGAGTATATTGGGAGAAGGATGATAAGGATAGAGCTGCCAGGGAAGAGAAAAAGAGGAAGGCCTAAGAGGAGGTTTATGGATGTGATGAGAGAGGACATGCAGGTGATGGGTGTAACAGAACAAGATACATAAGACAGAAAGATATGGAAGAAGATGATTCACTGTGGAAAACCCTAACAGGAGCAGCCGAAAGAAGAAGAAGAAGACTGACCTTAATTCAGCAGGATCTTTCTTCTCTGGGAAATGCTTATAGGGTGGTGAGGGGATGCAGTGGAGTCTTTACATTAAACACTAGTCTATTTTGCTGTATTAGACTGAATTCCAGTGATGTTCTTTTTTATAAATGTTTGAATTTACATTATTAACTCAAACTTTGTTTGTCAAAATAATTGAGCAAATGTCTCTTCATTTTTATGTGTAATGAATTTATCAAATTTCATCTTTTTTAAAATGTTATCTTTATATTTTCTAGTGGCTATGTTGTTTTAAGTTATGCAAATAGGGTAGCTCTTTTATGTCTATCTTAGGGCCACTTTAAAGGGGTTTAGTTTCAATATTTTAAAATGTTACAGTTAACTAATTTTTCACGTAATATTAATTCTCTATGAGGATATTTATATTATCTGAATATAACCTTTAAAGTTTCATGAGTTTGACTAAACAGTAGCTCTGATGGCTGTGACATTAGTAACAGGATTTATCTCTGAATATTAAAGGAGGAACACAACAGGAACCATTTTAATGACCTTCAAAACAGTCTTCTTCTTCTCTATGTCATCATCTCTGCCTTAAGCAAGATTTAATACCAGGGTATTACTGTTTTTATATCTGTTTTTGTATAAAAGGATGCTTCCTTCTTGAATTTATACTTGTTATAGAGCTTACTGATGTAAGGAAAAAGAGCATTTTTTTGTTTTTCTAGTATAAAACACACTTTCCCCACATAGCATTAGAATTCTGGCTTTGAAGTCTGGCACAGGCATTGTCTGTGTTATACATTCTGACCATGTCTGAGTGAGTTTTTACATCCACATCCAAAATATGACCAAATATGCTTGTTAGGCTTACACATATTGCTGCCATTAAATTGTGGATGTGTGTGAGAATGTGTTCTGCGATGGATACCTAAACCTCCCAGGACTGCGTCCAGCATTGGGCATGGTGCTTCTGGGTAAACTTCAGCTCTCTCTGAAGAAATCAATGATTGAATTGATTACAGCATATGTTTTCTGATTACTAATTTAAAAGACCTATTTTGCCATTTTCCTATAGTGGCATGTCTGATACTTGGAATAGGCTTCATCCCAGTAGCTCTGAAATGAACAAAGTATGTTAAGAAATGAATGGAGTGGTAAATGAATATCTCCTTCCATTATCCAAAAGTACAATAATAATAATAATAAATTATTTTCATTTATATAGCGCTTTTCTCACTACTCAACGCACTCAGCAATTGCAGGTTAAGGGCCTTGCTCAAGGGCCCAACAGAGTAGAGTCTCTTTTGGCATTTATGGGATTCAAACCGGCAACCTTCAATTTGCCAGTGCAGATCCCTAGCCTCAGAGCCACCACTGTCTTGCAGATTAAGAATAATAGAGTCTATCCATCCATCCATTATCCAACCCGCTATATCCTTACACAGGGTCACGGGGGTCTGCTGGAGCCAATCCCAGCCAACACAGGGCACAAGGCAGGAAACAAACCCCAGTCGGGGGGCCAGCCCACTGCAGATAATAGGGTCTATGACAGGCACAAATTCATCAAATGGGTGCAGAGTGTTGAGTTTGATGGGCCTGAATAAGTGTGAATGCATGCCAGACCAGGTGATGGTTCAAATCCAAACCAAATCAATGTCTGTGTAGAGAGATAGTACCCATAGATGACATGATGTGCCATCCATTTCTTCTTTCTACTGTCACACATGTGCGATTAGGAGACAGTTTACGGGCCTGAATAAGTGTGAATGCATGCCAGACCAGGTGATGGCGCTATCAGATAACACCTTCTCTCTTTCTTCTTTTGCAGGCCATCAGAAGGAAGCCCCGGCTGATGACCTCACTTCCTGTCCCGGCTCTCCTAACCTCACTTCCAGTCCAGGCTCTACTGACTTCACTTCCTCTTCTGATCCTATATAAATGCCATTTTGTATACTATAATTCAGTTCTGTATTAAGATCGGTCTGAAAAGAAATTGTTTTGGCTTCATCTGTCAATACATTTTGCAGGTATACAGGGTAGCTACCCCATGCCTTTTTTGTTGCAATTGTGACTTCTTCACACTACTTATAACCAATGTTTACATGAAAGGCACCTCCTCTTCCCTAGACCTTGCACTAGAACATCTGGTTTTGGAAAATGAATTAATAATTACAATTATTAGAGGAGCTGATGTGAAGGACAGTTATTGCTGTCATGTGTAAACAGTACAATTTCCATCGATCTTAAGACATAGCTGAGTGATTGAGTAGGCCTATGATTGATATACTCGATAGTGTTATTGCATCGTGTCTGGTACCTGTGCACTAGGACTAGAACAGGGAATAGCATTATATTATAGTACTTTCTTTCCCAGCTCCACTCATTTCACTTCAAGGATACAATATGGTTAACCTTTTATTATTATACTAGGGCAGATTCACATATTGTGCACAATAAGTGTGTATGTCTCATGTAGTAGGACTATATTTGCACAAGAATGTAATATATTATTTAAAGGTTTGTTCATACATTAATATATACTCATGGATAAATCATATAAATTGTTGGTCTTTCTGGTTGAAGAATACAGTTTTCTGAATTCCACAACAGTAATACAAAGGTTAAAGGTGGATTGCAATGGTTATTTCATCAAATACACATGACAACTTGCCAAGAAGTGAGAAATGTACAGCCTTTTTTTTTATAATTGTTGCATGGGAAAAAAAGAAATGGATATCTGCCTGTAAATGTTCCCCAACAATTTAACTGAAAAAAAAAGCCTTATTAACTTTCCCTCACTCAGCACACCACTTAACCAGAAACTTCTCCTGCGGACTGACAGACGAACCTTGCCACCAATCAGTGTTTTCCTTTAGTTTCCATACACTGTTACTTGTTCTCACCCCTTTGATTGTGAATGATTCATCTCTAATTTTGTGCATCACCTTAAGTGTGTGCGTCCCCTTGTTTAATTGTGTGCATCACATTTAATTGTGTGTGTGTCACACCTTTAAATTTATTGTAACTTGCCCTTCGGGGCCACCGTACAAATGACAGTTGACTGTAATTGGTTTGTGCAATGCGTATGCATTTAAAACTCTGGATGAACAGAAATAAAACTAAAAGAACCAGTAAAAGAGAAGGAGAACATATGATGGGTGTTATCACAAGTAAATGTTGACCTAGAATCTCAGAACATGGTGTTAATGGATGAGAAGGGAAAAGGTGGATGCTTATTTGGGGTCTTGAGTGTGCTCAGTTGGATTGATTATAATGGTTCAATTATATAATTAGTATTTATTCCGATTTTTGAAATTTCCACTATAAGGCCAACATTAGAATACATTATTTCTTTTACCCACTAAACTGCACACACATAAGACATTTCCACAGATGTCCCACACAGCCATTCAGATTGCATAGGCTATATTTTTAGCACGCTGTAGACAATATATTACATTTGTCAAACCAACAAAGACATCCAAAAATAGAAGTAGACAACCTCATGAGACCCAAACCACTAACCACAACATCAAACTCAACACCAGTCAGCAATGTTAATGACAGCATTGCTGGCAATTTTGCCTTAGGTTGCAAGAGTCGAATTTCAAACTGTTCTTTCTTAGCTAGAGATTCTGGGATGGTCACTTTCTGCCTGAGAATTTAATTTTCCTATTAAGTGATCTTCCTCATGCTGTACATACCACTAAATTAAGCAATCTCCCTAACATGACATTGGCATGAGCTTTGTAATAACAGGACATTTGAGTACTTAGGCCTTATGTCTGTTTTAAAAATAATGGATGTGACTGCTGATTAGTTGTAGTGTACTGATGTATAGTTAGCAAGAATTAGTGCACATCACTATGCAGACTGCATAAGCTATTTGAATAAATAATAATAATATTTAGTTATGTCTAAAATATTGAAAAATATTATTTAAAATCAGTTTGGGGTGTCCTGAATAAGGCTGATATGTGGAATTGTCCTGGGATATGCCAGTGACATTGAGTAAAAGCGTGCACTCAAGGCTGTATCACCCAAACCATCACTTCCTCCTCAGCACAGGAGAATAAGAGTAGAATACACACAAATATGGATATGGACTGTGGTCTGGACTACACTTTCAAGTCAAGTGAGGCATAGTTACAATACAAAATGACTTAAGGGCACACAGTGAAACTTTGGAATTCCAGACAAAATATGATGTAAAGCAAGTTGCCCCTTAAATAAGATTGTGCTTGTGGAAGTAACCCCCGAGGAAGTCAGGAACTAGTTCAATCAATCAGTCTTTATTCTGTCACAGATGAGTACGTGGATTCATGCTTTGCAAAGCAGAAGAGCAAACTTCCCCTGTTCCCCTCCCCCCCCCTCTTATATTACATATTTTTTGTGTACGTATCAAGAGGGGCCCCAGAGAAGGAAAGGTCATCTTTCCTGTGTCTAACAGATGCATTCCTAAGGAAGGAAGTTATCCTAGGTCAGGTTACTGCAACCTGTCTTATGACAGATGCCTGTATGAATAACCTGTCATTATAATAAAACAGTTTTTAACCCTTAGCAGCTTGCAAGCAGTTAAATTTTCTTTCACATGTTTTCTCACCAACAACATAGCATAATAACTACTTTAATGCAGATTGTTTTGAGTGGCAAACATTCTCTTATTTTGTTGAAAAAACATATTCTTAATTGTTCTTATGCTAGCGAAAATCCATAGGATCTGAATATATCTACAATATACCTCAAATATACCTCATATGCATAAGACATTGCTTAAAAAATCACGGAAAAACTAATTACACAAGCCCTGCAAAGCAATAATGTTAAAAAGTGTCTCCACTCAATCATCATAACTTGACTTACAGTATTTCCAGAAAGCTAACCCATCATCTAAACACATGGTAATTCAACATTGGAAATCAACACTAAAACGCAGCTGCACAACACCCTCTTGTCAACAATTAAGAAGAAAAAAAGAACAATTTTTTTGAAGGGAAAGAGCTGTTAAGCTTTAAATCATTGCATCCATACACTGCAATATAACCGCCAGACTAGTAGCAGATGTGTGAACAGGACTAGCCTAATACATTATGGTACTAGAAAAGTAAACTTAATAACATAAATACAAAGAAAGACTTTTTAAAATGTTTTATATGTTACAGTTTTAAAGATAGAGATCGCAAACATTTGGGTAAATCAACATCTGAAGAAGAGATGTGTTAAAAGAACAAACATTGTTAAAATGTTATTACTTAAAAAAATGGAAAAAAGATCAATGATTATGAGTGATTCCACTTATCTGTCCATTTCAGGAGCCAGTTTATTCTCTTTCATGGTCCATTACCAAACAATAACCTGTAGTACTGTTGAGGCATCCAAACGCATATATTACAATCTTGGGATGAAGACTTTGAGTATCTTTCACTTCTGCCAATACTCATTTTTGAGACAATTATTAGTTATAAATTGTCTTATCAATGATCAGAGGATGAAAACAGCAATGGTGTAGTAAATGCTGATAGTAACATTTTAAACAACCACAATTTCACTATTAAACATTTTATCAGTAACATTTACCAGCATAGTGTTTGAGCATAATAAGAATTCCACCTCATATAGTATATATGTTGTTACTGTAGTGTTATATGGTGCATAACAATAACAGTATCTATTGTATTTCGAAAAAGAAGCAAAATGCAAACATTAGAACACTCTAGACGAGAACAGGCCATTCAGCCCAATAAAGCTCACCAGTCCTATCCACTTATTTCTTCCAAAAAAACATCAAGTCGAGTTTTGAAAGTCCCCAACGTCTTACTGTCTACCACACTACTTGGTATCTTATTCGAAGTGTCTAACGTTCTTTGTGTAAAGAAAAACGTCCTAATGTTTATGTGAAATTTACCCTTAACAAGTTTCCAACTGTGTCCCCGTGTTCTTGATGAACTCATTTTAAAATAACAGTCTCGATCCACTGTACTAATTGTGGTCATACTTTTAAACACTTCAATCATGTCACCTCTTAATCTTTTTTTGCTTAAACTGTATAGGCTCAGCTCTTTTAATCTTTCCTCATAATTCAACCACTGTAGCCCTGGAATCAGCCTAGTCGCTCTTCTCATACATGAGATATAAACATTTATGACACTTAAATCATGAAATAAAAAAATCTAATGACTCTTACACTATGTGTTGCAGTACTTTTCTTGTAAGATGTGGTCTCATAACTAATCCTTCAGGTTTATTTGAATCACTGCTTTCAAAAAATGGACATCAAATGTTGAGTGAATCAAGAGTGAACAGAGCAACGCTATTCTATAACTCAATCATCATTTAATTCTTTTGGGCCAGTGAAATGGTCGACACAAAGTCTAATGTTCTGCTTGAGAGCCAAATATGTAGGCCAAAGAAAAATGAAATTGGTTTTCATTGTATTGTAGACCCTACATACTCCAAGCCTATACTGATGTCAATTCACTTACCACACAATTTCAGTATTGGAGGTTTTATTCCAAACCAGACTACTTCCTAGGGCTACATCATTCACGATTACTCTCTTGAATTACTGCTTGCTGTGCAGCTTGCTGACAATGATCCATTTTTGCAACACCCCACTCCTGGTACCACTTGTCTTGTTTGGTCTTCTGAGTTGCACAAAAGACAGGCAGGAGAGAGCACAACAGAAAGACCTTTATTCTGGCATTTGGAGGAACAGTACTCAGGCTTTATTCAGTATTGGAGCTTTTATTTGAACACACAGCAAACTGGACAACTTCCTAGATGTCTGTCTTGCTGCAACTTTATTCTTGAGATTAAAAGAAGTCAAGCCGTCTTCCTCTGTGAGATTCAGCTGTAGAGAAACAGTCACACTGTCTGGGACATAACCGGAGACAGTCTTCACAGGACAGAGAAAGAAGAGAGCAGCAAGTAAATAAGATGGCTAAAGCGTCAAAGCAATGTGCAATAAGTGCCTTACATGGGCATTTTTTAAGAAAATAGAGAGCTTTTAAGCAAACAGAGAGTGTGTTGCATATGTATTTAAAGGCTGTTTAAAAGAGTGTTTTCCATTGTGTATATATATATGAGAATGAAGACTAGGGCAGAATGAGTGACTTAATGAGACAGCAGAAAAGCCTATAGGTGCACATTGGAGCAAAAGGTTACTTTACATGCATTATATGCAAATATATCTAAAAAAAAAATATACAACTTTAAGAAACCATAATAAACATGGTGTTCTTACACATGTTCTGTTTCCAACCTGGCATCTCCTACAATATCAATCAATCGATCAATCAATAAATCTATCAATCTCTTTTATTAATAACACTGTTAACAACATTTTGGGGATGAATCGTATTGAAAAATATATTCTTCATTCCCTTTCCCAAATGTGCTTATCTAATGCAGGGTTGTTGTATTTTTGAATGCGACAATTTGCGTTTAATTTCAGTAGGCTATTGATATTTTCTTGTTCAAATATTTTTCCTTTCTCTGTCTGTGGAAAAGATGCATGTTTTAAGTAATTGGGGAGATAGTTTGGGTAGCTATAGTAGAACTCAGCTAATATGTTGTATATTAAAGGATGCACTCTAGAAACTCACACAAGATACCCTGTATAGGACAGAGATTGGCACCATTATGTCTTCTGGTTGGCAGAAATGATTTGAGCCTATATAAGTGATGTTGAGGTGTCAATAATATTAGAAAATTTACAAGTAGCAGACAAAGATAAACTGAAAAAAATACTCAGTAAGAGTAGTAGGGATATCTCGCAATCACACAGGAATAATTTTTATATTTTTTGTTTACTTTCAGACTGTTTAATATAACCAGAATAAATCTGACTTACACTTAATAAGAGAGTTTACATACATGGGGGAACAGAAGTTTAAGAATGGGTATTCAGAATCAGAAAAGAAAAAGTCCCTGATACTAAATATCACATGAAACTAAACTTTGATGTCATGTCTCAGGTAAAGGCTGCTCTTCACCTAGAAAGATTAAGCCACAGGCAGCAAGGAGGCAACCCTCATAAGTAGTTACTGGTCAGTTGTGGAGACTTCTAATGTTGAAAGTAACTATAGCATAGACTGTAAAGGGCCATCATTAGGCAGAAATTGAAAGCAGGAGGCAGAAACAATGGTTCCCTGACATGAGGAAAGTGGCCAACCTTTTCTCATATGTTGAAATAAAAATCCTTGTGCTTTGCTGTATTGAAATTTGGCACTATTGTGATTCTGATTTTTGGCAGCTCCAAGCGGTGGCGCTGTTACAATATTTCTAATTTTATAATATGGCTCTCATTTTATTTTCCAACTAACAGCATTTTTCCTTTAGTTATTTCTGAATCAGACCCAAGCTTGAATTTTTATTCCTTACCCTGTTTTCTTTGCACAGCAGGTAAGCATTACTCATTTCTTGTTTTTCAGGCCACACACTGATGCAGCACTTTGTTTTTGCAGCCATCACATCGGTATTTATGATTTTAAGGTGATCCTTACTTTCCAAGTAATCTCCCCAGGTTCAATTTCTACATTAAGAATTTCAGGTTATGACACACCGAGGATTCTGACCATGTATCTGTTCAAAACAAGTTACATTTCTTTATTGTTTAATAATGCTCCCTCTGCTGGACCGTGTGATCAATGACGTCATGAGGGGTGACTAATCAGTGTTTATATTTGTTAGTTTTCTGTATAAAATTGCTGTTTACTTGTTTTCCTTTTAAAACTGTTCAGTTTTGTATTATCTTCTCGTGACTGGTTAATTGTGTTACTTGTGCTGATATTTTCCTTCTTCAAACGTATGTATCATCTTGCAAAACAGCTCACTCTCATTACTCAATTTCTTTTTAGTAAAGCTGCACCAACACAACTGAATACACCGAAAATACTTTTTTGCATAAACAGCTTGCAGACAGAGAGCTTTTGAATAATGTGTAATAGCTAATGGCTACCAATCTGCTGGCTTCTTAATTAATCCCATAGTATTTATGGTAATCTTTTTGCACACAACACCCTTTATAACAAGCTGGTGTTTATCATTTTGCAGTCCTGAGTTTGTCATTGAGGACATGAAGTGCATTAACATTCAAGTTATGTTACAATGGATATCTCATAATACTATATTTTTAAAGAGCTGGTCATTAAACAAATGTACATTAGTGTCTTGTATCAAATATATAACTTATAGGCATTTGCCTCCTTTTCACTGCTACTTTGACTGATACTGTTTTGAATTTGGAGAAGACTGTTAAAACACTAAATTCTTTTGATACACAGTCCATTCCATTAAAGCCAATTTGTTCTTTTTTGTACAGCCATCTTGCCTTTATATCATAGCCTTACCATCTTATATATAAACGTCTAGGTGTGGAAGTGTGTGTGTCTGTCCGGCCCGGAAGTGAGAGGCGGAGTCAGAGTAAGGGCTCCGCCCCCCAGGAAACAGAAAACTTGCTTAGCCGCTAATAACACAAGCAGGGCCAGCATGTCATCAAAACGAAACCTCAGGAGAAAGACAAAGGTTGCTTAGCTGCTAACATCGGCAAAACGGTATCCCTTTAACTTTTCCTCCCATCATTAATTCACAACCAGTGCGAGCACGTCAGCAAAATGAATCCTCCTAGGAGAGAGATGCCCAGAGTAGTTCCTTTCAATTACCGGGCATCCCTACATTTCAGCTTTTTTTTTCTGATGATTTCAATAGTTTCTAGAATCCCAGGGTTTTTAGAGCACGGGCTTACACAGCTAGTTTTAAATAATAAATTAAGCATCACATTAGTTGGAACCAATAACAACAAAATACAAAAGTCATTGCACCTTGAAGAAAAAGAATTGTATGCCGCTAAAAATAGACTCACACTTAAAGTTGCAGCACAGTTACAGTTATTGAGTTGTGCAGCCTGCATCAAAACTGTTGGGCAATAGTAATTTAGTTAGAATATCTAATCAAATAATGTTTACAGGTATACAAATATATAAAAAGTGTGTTTTTTTTATATATAGTATAAGCAAGACATAACCTCTTTATTTAATTAACAGTAGCTTTGCTACCTATCTAAGATGGGTTGAAATTTAAGTAATCAACGTAAATCTAAGTGTTAATGTTTACACTGTACCAAAATATATGTCTTGGTTTATTGTCATTTGGTAAAGGATTTGTAATTAAGTGTTTCTGATGCGCCATCTGTTGGAATGACAAATGTTATTTGCCATTTGGTACATTTATAAAAGCAGTGTTAATGTTTGCAATGTGCCATTTGTTGGTTGACAAATGCAATGCCTTTTATTATTAAAAATGTTTGTGATGCACCGTCTTTTGGAATGACAGAGGCATAGCAAGCGGACACACACATAGACATACCCACAGACACTCATCCTTTTATTAAGGTGGATTATTTTAAACTGAACTCATGACAGCTTCCCTTACTGCCTCAATATGAGGAAATACATGTCAATAGACACTTCTTGTTATTGGCTGACACAAGGCAATCAAGTCAAGTCAAGTCGGGGAGCATGCACTGGTACAGTGCGTTGCCGCACCCACTTCACGACGAAACAACTCGGAATCCCGGTTGGCAACCCCCCAGGCAGACACGCGGTCCAGTCCCACCCTCCGGAAATGACCGTCTATCTGCCTCAGCCAGGTGTTACGTGGATGACTCCTTGGCCTGGTCCAGCCACTCAAGTCCCCAACAATGAGGATCTTACGAGCTTGCTCACCATCGGGGAAACGCGTCACATGGCCGTAGTGCCGTAACTGACGCTACCTCACAATGCAGGTAATGTGCCTCATTTGGGACTCCATGAGCAACCACTTATTTGACACAAAGTCAAACTAATGGTACCCAAGGATTTTCTGGAGAGACACAGTACCAAAGGAGTCCAGTCTTCATCTCAGGTTACTGGATAGCATCCATGTCTTGCAACCATATAGCAAGATAGGATGCACCACGACTCTAAAGACTTGGACCTTCGTCCTTTTGCATAGATATTGGGCGCGCCACACACCCCTTTCCAGTGACCTCATGACCCCTATGCTCTCCCAATCTGTATACTGACTTCATAGGAAGAGTCACCAGAGACATGAATGTCACTGCCAAGGTAAGTAAACCTCTCAACAAGGTCGACACTCTCTCCACAAACAGACACACTGCTGATGGCTGTGCCCAAAAGGTCATTGAAAACCACAAGGGAATAACTGTTAAAAATTAATGGTTCATTTCCCAGGGTTATTGCAAATCTCAAGATTTCCCTGGTGGAGCTAGGTATTTTACATTTCTTAAACAGAGTATGTTTTGCTGGTAGATTTGCCATATTATTTGTTAGGAGAAAGGTGAGATATTAAGCTGCTGTAGTACTTAAAGACAGTAGGACAATATGAAAAGAGTATTTTTTAATCAGTAATCAGAAACCTTCTGTTGTAACCAATTCAATCATTTGTTCAGTGAACCATCTTATTCCAGCGCGAGTTCACACGACCTGACTGTAGCCTAGCAGCATTGGATGGATGGGTGGAAGTGCATCATGGAGGACACTGTTACAAAGACCCTGTTTTCTAATATAGAACTGGCCTACTTCTAGGTAAAACATGCTAAATTTAATAGTTATGTACCATCTCTTCAAATGCTTTGATGCTGGGATCAGGCTCTGGCTATATATTGAGTCAGAAAGGAGGATCTTATCATTGGTCATTGTGTTTGGGTTAGAATATTATAAGTATTGTTTTTCATTTGTTCTTTTTGGATTTTTCACTTTATTATTGGTTTCTGTTCATTGAATTAAAGACATAGATTGGCTAGCCTTGGGCTGGGATAAAGTCATACTCTTTTGCCAATCTTTTGTGCCTTTTGCTATTGTTATAACCTTTTTTTATTATTGAAGTTATTTAAAGCATGTAACATTCCAAACAATCAAGTCAAACTCAACAAAACTAACTTCAATTCAACCCCTGCCCATGAGAAAAAGAAGAAGTGCCAACAGCCAGAGTAAAACTTTCTCACCAATATAAGTGCAAAATCTAAAATATTATTGATTAGATCCTGCCAGGTTTTAAAAATTATTTGAAAAGATCCTTTAAAAGATAATTTGATTTTTTCCAATTTCAAATAGTACTGTATATACCATTAGTTACCCACTGACTTAACAGAGGTTGGTTAGGATTCTTCCAGTTGAGCAAGATAAGTCTATGTGCGAGTAGTGTAGTAAAGGCAATTACAGTTTGTTTGTCCTTCTCCACTTTAAGCCCATCCAGAAGTACACCAAACACAGCTGTTAGAGGATTAGGAGTGATTGTGACGCCAAGGCTGTCTTATAGGCTTTTTTAAACTTTAAAGAAATTGCTGTATTTAAAAGCTTTCTTGCTTGGAATTGGCTAAATAGTTCATTGTTACTTTCTCCCTTGTAAATTTGGGGTATTAGTAAAAATATTTTGAAATTTTCAAGTCAGCTCCCTGTTTTGGGCTTCTGTAGGCCAAAGCCTGCTGGTATCATCTGGGGACTGATTGACTTTAGGTAGGCCTTATCTGGACAGGCTGGTGAGGGTTCTAGCCTGCTTTGCGGAGTATTTTACAGGCCTCACACCCTTTTTCCATGCTTGTGACTCCATATCAAATAAGATATGAACATTTCAAACATTCGGACACACCTAAATAACATGCATAAGGAAAACACACCTCCTGTTGAAGGTTTGCAATCTTATCATTGCTCCAAAAAAGAATTTTTCACTACATTGCAGCATTAAAAGAACAAAAAATAAAATCCAACCAAATGACTGCTATTTGAGGTTTTATTTTGTCTGGTTAAAGATTACAGTTTATATTTTGGATACAAGCTGGTTGATGGAGCATGTTACATTTGCCCAAGATATTTATTTTTCTTGTCTAATTTTAATTTATTTTTTTGTTGCTTGTAATTATTTCTTTAACTTCTTGTAAAGCACTTTAAGATACATCCTTTGTATGAAAATGGGCTATGGAAATCAATGTAGTTCTTGTTGTTATTAAATTGGCTACTAATTTTTATCAGTAAGATGGGCTGGGTAATGAATCAACAGTCAAGTTATTTTTTGAACAAAAATAGGATTTATGAATCAATCTCTCAGTTGATCATCTTTGAAGAAAATTGTTTACTTGTTCAGTCTGGGGAACGCTGGATGATTAAATAAATAACTAAAATGAAGTTGTGTATTTTAATATTTTACTGTTTATCATGGTATTAGAAAGGGGTGACATATTGCATGTTGTTAGGACATGCAATTGATAATTTCACCGTGATAAGAGGTCCATGGTAAAGTGTGATTTTAAATAAACAATTGGGTCCAAGAGCATGCAACCTCCAAATGGACGTGGGTGTTGCATGCCTGTGGTATAGCGGGTCCACAGCTCAGAAACAGATGAATAATTGAATGGACGGCTCAATCCCTGTGGGTGTGTGTGCTCACACAGCTGCAGGAGGTTAGTGAGGTAAATGGGGAGAGATGCATTTGCACGTGAGGTTATGGTTTGTCTCAATTGCTTCTTCAACCTTTTGCTGTGCATGATTGAGGCACTTTGCCCATGGAGACATATATGGGGGAGCCAGCACAAAAAAGGGGAGTAAAACAAGGGAAAAGAAAGAGCAAAGCCGTGGGAACAGCATTGAAGGGAAGAGGCAGGATGAGCTAGCCAGCCAGTGAGGTGAAGGGCAGTGCAGGCATGAGCCCCGTGAAAGAGTGAATGATCACCACTCTAGGGGCATATCATCCCCACTGAATATTGGTGAGCAGTGGATACGATTGAGAGGGAGTCCTACCTCAGGGATCTGAAGTAGACCAGGTGAGGAAGAAGGAAGATGGGAGGACAACTGACCCTGAGAGATCTGGCTGATGCCTCTCAAGGCAGGTAAGACGAAAGTCAGAAAGTGAGGAACACGGCTGCTAGTGTCTCTGCCAGCTGAGCGAGCAATGGGTGAGCTGGGGAGACAAAGAAGGAGTTGTGCTGGGCTTGTCTGACAGAGCATAAAGGACCCAATGACTGTTGGTTTACTTTCATTTTAATTCTGGTTTTTAATCTCAGAGATTCTTGCCTGCTTTTTAAGGATTATGTATTTATTGAAGAGAGCACTGCACTTTTTGGACACTGTTTTCTGATGGTTGCAATAAAAGCACCAAGGCACTATTTCACCTAATTCTTGCTTTGTTTGCGTGTTGTGTCCTCATCTGCTTGCTCATTTCTCTGGTACATTCTCAACGGTAGCAAATTCAAGAAGCTCCCGAGTTGCAACTGATAGTGTGGAGTTGACCCGCACCGTCACAATGCACACCGCTTCTGGCTCAACTGGGGTGCATGGCTGATCGCACATTCACGAGCACATACAAGTGGATCAGTCAGGTGCCTCATTCACACCTCGGAACCCAATCAGGCAGGATATATTTGAGCTTGCGCAGCAGACAGGTGGATCAAGAAATAGAATAAGATCGGTTGAGAAAGGCATCAGTAAGCAGTATCAGCTGCCTGAGCAGAGCCAGAGGGTGAGTGAGAGAGAGAGAGAAAGAGAGAGAGGCAGAGGGGTCGTTAATCCCATCGTAGAGCAAAGGATCGGCAGTCTAGGAGTAGATTGCCCCTGCTGATTCATCAGCAGAGCAGATTCAATGGCGGTAAAGTTCTCTTCAGGGATCCGAGGGACACCAGGTGTGCGAGAACAGAGACTGGAGGACAACTGACTCCAAGCAGTCAGGCAGAAGCCAATGGACACAGCTAAGATGGGGTTCGGTAAAAGAGGACCATGACTGCTGAAGTCTCTACTGGCTGAGCGAGCTATGTTTGAGCCAGGGAGACAGAGAGGGAGTTGCACCATTTTAGGTAGAAAAGAGAAAGATTAAGGGCCTGATAACTGTTGTTTCATACTGGTTTCAGCTCAGGATTGATCTGGATTTTAACTCAAAGTCTATTCAGTGTTTTTATGGAATATTTATTTAATTATTTAAGGAAGAATATTTTATGTACTACACACTATTAGACAGTGCTTGTTTGTGGATTTTAATAAAATTACCTGGCACATTTGCACCCACCTCTTTGCTTAATGTGTGTGTCCTCATTTGCCTGGCTCATCTTGGTTGATAACTTTCGATGGTTCTGGGTTCAAGAGGTTTCTGGAAGCAATCAGGGAGTGTGAAGTAAACATGGACTGACTCAAATGACAGAAAGGGGTAACGTTGCACATTGTTACGGCATGCAAGTAAGAATTTCACTGTACTCTGTTCATGTGACAGTGTTATGTTATAAATTTGTCAAAGAAAAGTGCAATTCAATATGGCAACCTTGTAAACTAATACACAAAATGTCCAACCAAACCAACTAAATAAACAAAATGACAAATCCATCACAATAGCAATAAAAATGACCACACATTAAGAAAAAATAAAACAGAGTCAAAAACTAAAATATAAAAAAATAATACAACAAATAGAAAGAACATAGACATCACTTGAGCATCATTTTCTGACATAGTGTCCAAGTGTCCGTAGTGCACAGGTGACTTAATGGATCTTCATCTCTTGAAGTCATTCTTGAATTTTTTTAGTCCATTAATTGACTTCTTTACTGTTTCCATACTGTGCTTTACAGTGGATCAGTGCTCCTGACACTTTAATTGCAGATAGTTATTAATGTCGTTTCAGTGTACAAAAATGTAAAACAGGATATTGATCTTCTTTGGTGCATACAGAAAGGAGGCGGTTCTGTTAACAGTGGCATGACACAACAATGTTGAGACTGCAGCAGTGTATCCTTCCTGTTAACATTTTCCTTCATATCTTTCCCTTTTCCACATTTGATTAACATTGTCTTATTTACATTTAATCTTGTGCTTTTATTTTTTCCGTGATCATTTACCCAAAATTATGTTGTGTATTTGCAGGGGAATTGGTCCTCATTATGAATTAAGATTCTCCGGTACTATGGTTATTAGGGCCACAGTTTCCTATGAGGCCTATGTAAGACTTACTAAATTCATAAAAGTTTTATTTGTTTATCTAGCTTTCTTTGATTTGTTGACCATTCCTAGTTTAATAATTTATAATTGTTTGCATTGTGTTTTTTTTCTTTAGTATATTGGAGTTTCAAATTACTGCAATGCTAATTTTAAAGATTTTTTACTGGTTTTGACTTTTGTTTTTAAGTTTTAGACATTGTTTTAGGACTTCTTTTTTTTAATTTTTAATTTTAAAGTATTTGTTTTGCTTGTTAGGTCTTGTATAAAAAAATATTTTTTTATTCCTGTCCTTATTTTTTGTTGTTACACTTATTATTTTAATATATTTATTGCATTTAATTATTTTTAAATAGATCAGATCTTAGATATTTCTGAGTTTTTTAGTGCTTTGCCCTTTACATTGTTAAATAAAAGCATAGCACCTGCTAATATATAACTTTTTCAAACCAGCTTAATGCAAACCATGGTAGCATTGAGCACAAGACACAAACTAACCAAAGATGAGACATCAGTCCATAACAGGACTCACAGACTCACATAACTACATGACAAATTTATAGTCACCAATTAAGCTAACATACACCTTTAGGATATGAAAATAAAACAGAAATACCCCAAAAAAATTCAGGACACTATATTCATTAATCAGGAGTGGTAACCACTGTGCCAACATGCCAACCAATATCATTACCACAGCATATAATATTATTTCTTTCTCTTTTGACATGTTAGAATTTTTTTCAACCTGATCATAACAGTGGGATCTTTGTGTGTTTGGCTAGGCTGATTTCTTTCTGATGATTTATTCTTGACGTGTTAGTCGACTTCTGTAGTCGCTCCCAGTACAGGCTGATGGTAGTAGTCCTATCTGCAGTGCCAAAAAAGGCATCTAGACTTCCATTATGATAAAATGTGATATGAGATATGTTCTTGAAAAGCCAAATAATCAATGGAATAATGAGAGATACATAAGAAGCTTTGTAATGACAAGGAAGGACATTACACTTTAGACAATAAAACCTGACTATAAGCTTGCAGTTTTAATGAAAGACATACTGCAGGTTATTAGAAATCATGAAATTGAGGGCTTAAAAGAGTGAATCAGAACAGTTAAGTAGAAACATGCACTTAGGATTACAACAAGCTTTAATCAGGTTTGAACATAGCCCATCCATAACTGTAATGATGTAACACTGATTAACTTTTTTAAAGGTTTTTCATCACTGAGTCATCTAATGGTTCTGACTGTGCTACTGCTTCTAATGATCATCCTTATTGCAACTTGGAAATCAGTCAAACAGAATGATGCATTTCAGACATTCTTGGTTTACCAATAATTCTTTATTAATGAATCATGTGTTATAACTACAAAAACAAAACCACCATGCGGTTGCATTTAACAGGACTGCAACTGAGAAATGGTGTTAAAAGGTTTACAGCCACAAGGGTGAAAGATCAGGTGGCTGAGCTAATATGAATGACATAATTATTTTTTTGTGAAGGTCATACATTTCTGAGTTTAAAAGTATGTTATTCAAAGGGTTATATTTTACTATTGCAAATGCATCTTATTATATCCACATTCATAGAATGTGTAGGCATAAAAAACAAGAAGACTAAAATAAATAGATTTCTATTACAATCACATCTTTGGTAGTCTGGATAATTGTTGTTATTTTCAAGAATGCAATGAAAACTTAAAAAATATGTGGCTTTCTGGTATCAATCAACCAAATATCACATCTGTGTATGGTGAATGACGGTTAGTCTCAGATGATGGTTTATGATTTCTGTAATTTACATAGCTAACAGATTGGATAATCTTAATTAAAATTTTAAGTATTCAAGCAAGTCTGGAAACCTGTGTAAGTGGTTCTCAAAGTGTGGTCTACAGACCACCTGTGATCCACAAGTGTGAGTCAAGTGGTTTACAAGGTGACAGTAAATCATATCGGAACAAAGTGACTTTTAAATTGCTTAGATACGTCAGTCCATTTTATATAGGCATTTCTTTATAATAGCCAGGCTGGTACCTGCTATCATTGTGTCCATGAAAAGTGGGGTCTAAAAGTACAACCATGGAGCACACCATGAGACGTCCTCACCTATAGAAACTGTTGTGTATCATTACAATGAACCAACAAGATTAATGAATGACAAAAAGTGAGAACTTTATTAATGAACAAAAGGAAAACAATATGCATGGCTCCTTCACCATTTTTTATGCTTTATAGTAATAAGCTGAAATTGCTATGTTACTGGTAGTATGTGTGTAAGATGTGTCATGTTCTAAAACAGGGACCTTCAGGTTCAGTCCTGGAGGGGTACAGTGTCTGCAGTATTTTCATTCCTATCCAGTTTCTTAATTCAATGTCAACTATTGCTTCTGAAGCAATTATCCTTTGTCTAACTATTTTTGCGACTTGGCTTTGGTCAGTGGGTGTAATGTAACAGGTCTGCTTGACTCTAGGAGTAACATGATTACTGTTGGTGGTCCATATGTACTGCCACAACAAAATGAAAATAGGTAGGTCAACCTTACTTGTATCTATGAGGATAGTGGCTACTACCCCTCTGTCATCATAATATTGTCCTTTCAAAAACCAATGTGGGTGATGGCTGTAGTTCTCCCCAATCCACTGTTGGCAGTAATCCATTTTGAGATTATTGTATGGACAACCCATTCTAGAAACCATTCCACTGAGACATACTGAATGATGATTTCTTAGATGAGATGACTGACTACCAAGGTGAAAATTGCTAGCAGATATTGGTGCTGTGCCTGTACTGCTGTGAATTATACAACCTGGCACACACTCACATTATGGGAGGATAAGTGAAGGCTGAGAAAATGCTTGGGACAATTAAAATAATGATTCTTCAGACCAGAAGATGGTAAAAGGAGTTTCTAATGCCTCTCTCCATAATTGACATCCTTCAAGTTTATAACAATGGATACTGTAGGTCAGCAGGAGAAGTATATCATCATAATCTTCAACTGAAGACATACCACTTCTGGTTGCTAATTCTAAAATCATCACCCAGGAGTTAGTGGGATTGTTTGCATGGGTTGGTTTCCTCAAAAAAATCTGTGTGTCTAAGGAAGTCCTTTACATCTAAAACCTTTAAACAGATGGCCATACACCTACCATAAGAATCAAATACTTCAAAGTAGAGAGTCAAATAAGAGAGATTATCAACTAATCTCAACTATATCAACTAATAGGAGTTGCCAAACTTCTTGTACTACATGCATAACATGAGGTACCCCAGAAATCCACGAGCTTTTCACACTTTGATTTATTGTTGATTTGATTTACATCAGTTCTTGATCACATAAAGGAAGGATGAGAAGTGCAATCCATCCCCGAAACTAACATTTTGGATTATAGCTTGAATAATTTTATATCATTGAACAACAGCACTTGGAAATGGATGCAGGCCTCACCATATGATCGTAACACCACATTGCACTAATTCCTGCTGAGGAATTGAGTAATGGTGCTTGTATGTACCTCATATTCCAAATTCCAAGTTTATTATTTATTATGTATCGACAAAGTCTATACAAGATTAAAGAAAGGTTAAGGTCAATACTATTCCTATAAAGATAATTAAAAAAGAAAAAGTATTTTTATAGGTTTAAAAGCACTGGACTTTAAGGCTCATGGTTGCCAGTTCAAGCTCTCCATTCAATGCATCTATGGGGATAGGATGCAGGGATTGGCTCCACCACCCTAACCATGATTTGAATTAGCCAGGTTTGAGAATGATTTGTTGATGTAGTATTGTCCATGGTTTAATTCTAACATGGTGCCCTGTGCTGCATGGATAAGCTGCAGTTCCTCATGACCCTCAACTGGACAAAACCATGTTAGAAGTTGGCTCTTTAGATAAAACTAAAAACAACTAAACTAAAAAAATCGTGATTTTCCATTTAATTTCTCGCCGTCAGTCATGTCACTTGTCAGCATATGCATATGAACTGTGATGCATGCGAAATGTGTTCAAACACCTCCAGATCCTGACAATTTTATTTTTCAAACAATAACATTTTCTTTTCAGCCAAATACCTGGTCTGAAAGACTGAGAACTGTAAAACCTCAGATGATTCAGCAAAACATAAAAAGTAAAAAAAAAAGTGTAAACTAACATGAGACACTCTAATTTGGGATGTTCATAAGAAATGTAATAGATAGAAGTACATAATAAACAAGAATAGTTGTGTCAGTTATTTGAAATATTAAATGTGTACTTCAGTTTAAATGTTTAAAGTCTAAATATTCCTGATTGTAATAGAAATTTGTTATGCTCTGGTAGATGTCCATAGAAGGCTAGATCCCCAGTAAAGGATCAAAAATCTAAAATAACATCATATTCATAATCACTGAACTTGAAATAGTTTAAAATGATACTGCACATGAATATGTCTGACATTTCTCATTTTTAACCTTCTGGGACAGGCTCTAAGAGTATTAGGACCACCATTAAATATTTCTACTTTTTCTTCTTTAAGCTGCGCACATTAGGGGTTTCCACAGCGGATCATCTTTTTCCATATCCTCTTGTCCTCTGCATTTTGCTCTGTTACACCTATCACATGCATGTCCTCTCTCATCATATCCATAAACCTTCTCTTAGGCCTTCCTCTTTTTCTCTTGCCTGGCAGCTCTATCCTTAGCATCTCTCCTCTCACATGTCCAGACCAGCGCAATCTTGCATCGCTGACTTTGTCTCCAAACTGTCCAATCTGAGCTGACCCTCTAATGTACTCATTCCTAATCCTATTCATCCTCATCACACCCAATGCAAATCTTAGCATCTTTAACTTTGCCACCTCCAGCTTTGTCTCCTGTTTTTTGGTCAGTGCCACCGTCTCCAACCCATATAACATAGCTGGTCTCACTACCGTCCTTCCCATTCACTATTGCTGAAACCCATCTGTCACAAATTACTCCTGACACTCTTCTCCACCCATTCCACCCTGCCTGCACTCTCTTTTTCACCACTCTTCCACAATCCCTATTATACTGCATTGTTGGTGCCAAGTATCCACCTTTGCCATCTCTACTCCCTGCATCCTCACCATTCCACTGACCTCCCTCTCATTTACACACATGTATTCTGTCTTGTTCCTACTGACCTTCATTCCTCTCCTCTCTACAGCATATCTCCACCTCTCCAGGGTCTCCTCGACCTGCTCCCTATCTCGCTACAGATCACAATGTCATCAACAAACATCATAGTCCACGTGGGACTCCTGTCTAATCTCATCTGTCAACCTGTCCATCACCACTGCAAATAAGAAAGGCCTCAGAGCCGATCCCTGATGTAATCCCACCTCCACATTGAATGCAACTGTCACTCTTACCACAGACCTCACCATTGTTACACTTCCCTTGTACATATCCTGAACCACTCTTACATACTTCTCTGCCTCTCCCAACATCCTCATACAATACCACAACTCCTCTCGTGGCACTCTGTCACATGGTTCCTCCAGGTCCACAAAGACACAATGCAATTCCTTCTGGCCTTCTCTATACTTCTCCATCAACACCCTCAGAGCAAACATCGCAACTGTGGTTCTCTATCTTGGCATGAAACCATACTGCTGCTCGCTAATCATCACCTCCCTTCTCAACCTAGCTTCCACTACTCTTTCCCTTAACTTCATGCTGAGGCTCATCAGTTTTATCCCCCTGTAGTTACTACAGCTCTGCACATCCCCCTTATTCTTAAAAATTGTTACCAGTACACTTGTTCTCCACTCCTCAGGCATCCTCTCACTTTTCAAGATTCCATTAGAGAATCTGGTTAAAAACTCCACTGCCATCTCTCCTAAACACCACTATGCTTCCACAGGTACGTCATCTGGACCAACAGCCTTTCCATTCTTCATCCTCTTCACAGCTGTTCTTACTTCCTCCTTGCTAATATGTTGCACCTCCTGATTCACTATCACCACATCATCCAACCTTCCCTCTCTCTCATTCTCTTCATTCATCAGCCTCTCAAAGTACTCTTTCCATCTTCTCAACACACTCTCCTCGCTTGTGAGTATGTTTTCATCTTTATCCTTTATCACCCTAACCTGCTGCACATCTTTCCCAGCTCTGTCCCTCTGTCTAGCTAATTGGTACAGGTCCTTTTCTCCCTTTTTAGTGTACAACCTCTCATACAACTCATTATATACCTTTTCTTTAGCCTTCGCCACCTCTCTGTTCACATTACGCTTTATCTCCTTCTACTCCTGTCTACTTTCTGAATTTCTCTAATTATCCCACTTCTCCTTCACCAGTCTCTTCCTCTGTATACTGTCCTGTACTTCCCCATTCCACCACCAGGTTTCCTTTTCCTCCTTCCTCTTTCCAGATGTCATGCTAAGTACCCTTCTTGCTGTAACCCTTACTACTTCTACTGCAGTTGCCCAGCTGTCTGGTAACTCTTCACTGCCACCCAGTGCCTGTCTTACCTCCTCTCTGAAGTCAACCTTGCAGTCTTCCTTTTCAACTTCACCATTTGATCCTTTGCTCTGCCCTCCCTCTCCTCCTCCTCCTCTTCTTCTTGATCTACAACATCATCCTACAGACCACCATCCTATGCTGCCTAACTACACTTTCCCCTACCACTTTGCAGTCTTTAATCTCCTTCAGATTGACTCTTCTGCATAGGATTCAATCCACCTGTGTGCATCTTCCTCTTGTACGTCACCCTATGTTCCTCCCTCTTCTTAAAACACGTATTCACCACAGCCATGCCCATCCTTTATGCAAAAACTACTATCCTCTGACCTTCTTCATTCCTCTCCTTGACACCATACCTACCCATCACCTCCTCGTCTCCTCTGTTCCCTTCACCAACATGTCCATTGAAATCCGCTCTAATCACCACTTTCTGTTCCTTGGGTACACTGTCCATCACCTCATCCAACTCACTCCAGAAATCTTCTTTCTCATCCATCGAACACCGAACTTGCGGGGCATATGCACTAACAACATTTATTACTACACCTCCAATTTCCAGCTTCATAATCATTACTCTGTCTGACACTCCTTTCACCTCCAAAACACTCTTGACATACTGTTCCATCAGAATATTCCCTACCCCGTTTCTCCTCCCATGCACACCATGATAGAACAATTTGCATCCACTTCCAATCCACCTGGCCTTACTCCACTTCCATTTAGTCTCTAGCACGCACAATATTTCAACCTTCCTTCTCTCCATCATATAAGCTAACTCTCTCCCCTTACCAGTCATACTGCCAACATTCAAAGTTCCTACTCTTGTGTTTGCTCTCTTTATCTTCTTCCTTTCCTCCTGCCACCGGACAAGTCTCCCCCATCTTCTTCTCCTTCTTAGGCCAACAGTAGCCAAATTTCTGCCAGCACCCTTTTGGCTAACAGTACTGGTAGTGGCCATTGTTAACCTGGGCCTCAAAAGATTCGGTATGGAAATCTGTATTGTTGTTCCGCATATTGATCTTGCAAAATTTTACATCAGATGCCCTTTCTGACATAAAAATTAAAAATTTTAAAATGAATTTAAAAATATCATATTTGTGATGAGCAACTTGAAAATAGCATAAAACGACACTCCATATTCCTACATTACCAATCTCTGTTTTTTGAAAGTTTTGTGAAGAGGAGAAATATTGACCCCTGGGGTCAGTCGATGTGGCATGCACAACTTCAAGCCCTTCTGATAATTTTTTCTAAATACACACATTTGTTTACTGTTTATCAAAAGGGTGTAATTTCCATCACAAATTATAGTCCAAAAATGGCCTAAAATTGAATTTTTTCAGGTCTGGTGGGCCAGAAATATGGAGGATTCCAAAAAAACTGAATGTCTTGCATAACCAGACATTAAAATAATTTGAATGATGTATCATGTATGTGGAGGTTTTCTTGTACCAATGAGTCAGGTGGCACCAAACAAAAAAAAAAAAAAAAAAAACTTAAAGTAATTTTAAAGCATTGATAATTGTTTTGAACACAGTAAATTTTGCTCTTATTGCAATTTATTCAAATTTTTCTTTTATAACCAAAGTATATGATGACTCTTTCCTTGCTTATAGTAATTAAATTCCTGAATGGTGAGTATTGTTTGACATTGCTTTATATAAAACTAGCCACTTTACCTGTCGAAGACAGGTAATAGGATCATTTAAAAACATTTGCTATCTCTTGCCCTACGTGTACCTTCACAGCTTTTTCTCTGTATTTGCATGTGTGAACTTCAATTAACCATCACACCTTCTCTCGAGCGTGTTCCTGTAAAGCCTACTTCTCTGCCACTGTCATTAGTTTTGAGGCACCTTTCTTACCTCCTGTCCAGTTTCATACTTGCCATCTTTGAAGGTGACTCTCTCAGCATGCTTCATACGCCTTTACACCTCCTCATTCTTCTTTTGTCGCATCACCAAAGCCAAACTGACTAATCACACCTAAAACAAACTGACCTATCAGATTGCTCAGAGGAACTAGACACACAAACCTTAGTGTTTTATTATATATTAGACAGATGATGTCACTTGCTGACCTGTGAATTACATACTAGTGATTAACCTTTGCCTCTTAGCAATGAATCATTTACGGTTTGTTGGATGACACCATCAACATTCAATTCTTTAAGCATGAAAACATAAAGAAAATAAAGGAAACTGGGAAAAGAAAAATATAAATATATTCAAAATTATTCGAGCACTGCCAGATCCTCAAAGTAATAGATAAGGAGACAAATGGCACTATTGTGCAAAATAGTTTAATCCTGTTAATTGCAAAAGTAGCAATATAAAGTAGTACAGCTGCTGTTCAGGTGGAAAATTTCAGTGATGTACAATATTTACATCTTGTGACAGGCCTGTACATGATTACAGCCTGGACAGGTACTTGACATACTTCAGGAGAAGGTATTATTTTGGTACCTGTTAAATTCAATTCTGTTGGAAATAGCATTCATGTATGCAATAGTGTAATTATCTGCTTCTTGTTAAAAATGGTAATAGAGTCTAATTTTGCATTTAGAGTTACTCCATAATTTATATACTTTTACTTTTATGTCATTACCTTTAAACATATACACATCTGTGTAAACTTATGCAGTTAAAGGTAGTCTAATTTTCTGATCTGGCTTTCAGAAATCTTAATTGAGGTTGGAAGAGCAATCTCCATTACTGGAAAATCAACATAAGTAGTAAAAAAGTAAAATTAGTCAGGAAAAAAACGTAACTTTGCATTCATGAATTACTGGGAAATATAATAACTGAAACTCAAAAAAGTAAAAAAGATATCACTCAAACTTCATACTATATGGTTCACAGTGTAACATTTACTAAAATTCAAACTATACAGTATATTTTTAAAATTGAAGCAAAGTAAAGTGAAGTGATTCACTGACACTGACCCAGTGACCGAAGGTAGAAATTTAAGCAGCTGGTGTTTAGTTTAAAGTTCAGTGATTTGACCACTACATCTCTTTTATTTACAGAGAAAGTGAAAGCAAATGTTATATTTTCTTATGTTTTCACCCCATGGTCGAATGTACAGATAAAATGGTAACAGTCCCTGATAAGAACTTACTGACATAGTAGCATCTTCACATTTCTATCATCCTGAAATTGATTTAATACATATGACTTAAATTGCACAAGAATGGTGCCTGAGAGCTCAACCTAATTTTCAAGCTTGTGTAACAATGAAAGTGTAGTCAGTTGTGTTAATAACTGACAATATGAGTAAATTCTGGATGAGAAGTAAAAAACATGATGAAACCTTTCAGGTAATTAATGAATAAGGCGGGGCTAACCAAAGTTAGAGTGGCTGATGATTATTGATACCTACAATAACATTGTTAGATCATCACATGATTATATAGCAGTTATTTGCATTTGAATACACTATTCTATGTTTCAGAAAGCTCAGTAAGGTTAGGCTGTAAAACAAAGTTAGATTTTCTTCAAAAACTTCAATGTTATTTGACCATATAAAGTTTGCAAGTGCATTATATTGTATTAATGCAGTTATATAAATTTGAACATTTCTGAATTTACATTAAATACAAGTGTAAGAGTCAATCGTAGTAAGTTATTGTTAATATTAATTTCAAATTAATTTTAATGGAAATTAAATTTTAAATATATAATGGAAGATTCTGTTTTATCCTCTATAACTGAGAATGTTAATGGAGCATTCTTAATTAAATGCTGTATTTCTAATATAACATTGCAGACAGATAAACTAGATTAAGTTTGCAAAAGGAAAGGTAGAGATAGATCAAATTCTCTTGATCGTGAACATAAATATAAAGAAACTTAAGGTTATGTGACTAAGATCTGAGTCCTAAACAAAAACTTTATAATCAAGAAGTTATTTTATTTTTGTTTATGTAGTAACAACTTTTCTCTTAATTTTTGTGTAGACGGTTTTTCTTTGAATTTCACTAAAAGCTTTAAAACAAAGACACTTAGACTGGAATCTTTGTTTACATGTTTTACTTAATGCCAGAACCTTTCCAGTAGCCTAAGAATTTTGGAAAGGCTGAAAAACGCAGCTACAACAAGCATCAGCAGGAGTGGCTCACTGGCTCTTTCACTCTGTTATTTAATACACTACTTAAATGTTTTAATGGCCGCCCAGTTCGCAAATACGAATAGTAACTATTTTAAAAGCTGCCAGATATTAAAGACAGAGGGTTACATAAAAAATAATGAATGAGGGTTCGCTGCAAAGGGAGGTACATGCTTCCTGAGCCAGCATATCCAGAGAAATGATCGATTTATTTATTTCACTGGATAACGTACATCAATGATGGAGTGTCACTTCTCCTATCTTGACCTGGCAAGTAATCTTTATAATTAGAGAAAATTTATGTTTGTGTTCCAACTTTTAATACATAGATATTACACCAAACCAGCTAAATACAAATTTGTTTTCCTCTTTTTGTAAAATCATTTGTTCAATATGTATGCTTGGAAAGATATTCATTTTTTTAAAAGAGCACAAGGGAACAGATGGTTTTATATTAAGGACATCTAGGGTTGCTTGCATCAGCTGTGTTACATTTCATTGGCTTATATGTTAGCTGGATAATGTCATTTCCTTGTGATTCTGCAAACCCACCCAAAATTTAAATCTTTGGAGTATTAGATTTTCATACTGTTTTCGATTCTACATTAAATATAAATGTGACATGTTCAGACACCTTTTATTCACAATGTTATGTAAATGAAATGGTAACACTATAGACTAAGCAACCACTGTCTGCTATGATTCCACATACTCGCAGGCCACTGCTAAAACCTTCTTGTTTATTTATATGGGAATACAGAAGAAAACAGGTTCCAATGCCTGGAAGATGGATGAACCTTAGAACACCTTTCTGCAAGTCACCACTTTTAGGATATTTGCAAACAGCATCCTGTGAGACAAAATGTAAATAGATAGATATTTATGCTATTTTTAAAATAATAAAGTTTCTTTGTTATATTCTAAGATTTATTATTAAGTCATTGTCACTGTGTATTATATTTATATTTTCTTTCTACAATGGATAGTCTGACCTCTTGGTGTTTTTTTTTTATGACGAATCGCTTTTATAAACGTGCAATTATAAGAAAATTAAATTATTTCAAAGGACATGAAGCAGACATCTTAAGTGAAGAAAAATAAATCTATTTTCCTGACTATGAAATCAGGTATTTTCTGTTAAAAAATTGAAAAATAAATAGGCTTCTTCCATACATTGATATCTTCACTAAGACACAGTGTGATCATGCACCTAGTTATAGTTTCCTGGAATTTTTGTTTTAGTGCTTTTAAAAATGACAATAGCTCAGTACACAACAGGTACATTTCAGGGGTGCATTAAATCTCATTTTAGTGGGGCCTATTTGTTAAAAATATTTGTTGAAGCATTCCAGAAAGAGAGATCAGTCTGACTGACTCATGCAGGTTACATTTGTAATCTGTTACTTATTTTAGCAATGGTGAAGTTTTGGAGGACATTTTTTGCTGAGTGCTACTGAGTAAATGTAATCCAAAAATGCAAAAGCTAATGGTTTTATCATGGAATGTAGCACAAATGTTGCATGTTTGAAAATATTAATTTCTCTGTTTGTATACGGTTTCTAATTTTGTGGGTTCGAATGTAATTCTATAACAATACATTACGTTTTTAATACCAAATTAGGGTTAAGATTAGAGTCATAATTTTTGCTTTTTTTGCTAGTTATAGTAATATATTGTAAATTTGCTGTTATTCAAAATGATGTTGTGATATCGTCCTATTTTCTGAGACTGACTGTCCATCACTGATGTTCTGATGTTTCCTGTGTAAATGTACACTTTCTGTCTCTTTAAAACATGTTTGTTGTCAATGAAAAGTACCTTATCACCTTTTTGTAAGAGTTAATTTGTTACTTTTTAATTGAGGCCATTTGGCATTCAAAGACTGAACACACATTTATACATTGTTAAAAGCAGATATTTCTGTTTATTTTAGGACTGCAGTTAGCAGAAGGTGGTCCTTTTGTCCCATGAGTATCTATCAGACATTCTGGCTTCTCACTTGTCTACCAGGATTAACCTGTTAAGCAGAATTCCCCTCTAAATGCTGAAAATGAACAAATTACCATTCTCCTTGCCTTGTCTCCATTTAAAGGGGACAGCCGTTCTTGCCTCCTAATGGACGTCTCTATGCTGGACTAGCTCTTGTTGTGGTATTACACGTGTTTATATACTTTATTTTGTTGTTTTTGAATTGTTATGTGTTGTATCTTTACGTATAATTATGACACCCCGTGTAGTGGGAATTGGGGTCACCAGCCTACACTCGAGGTGTCTAGTATGTAGAACCGAGCGTGACTAGGATAATGGTGTAAGACAGGGAGACACGGACACAAAAAGGGTTGGGTTTTTTGAAAAATAAAGTGAGGTTTTATTTATAGGTGCACTTAAAGAAAAACAAAAATAATGTCCTGTGGAATTTATATATCGATACACAGTCCAATACCGCAAAGGACACACAAAAACAGTAATTAAATAGAGCCCAGAAATGACTATATACAGTATTTACAGTGCTTCCAAAAGTCCCAAATGAAAAAGTAAAATTCACACAAACTAGTGAAACCCATATATATATATATACACAAAAGCAAAATGTGAAGCTGTCTTCCTTCACATTGATCCAAGTCAGGAAGCTGCTCCTCCAAACAGTGTATAATACAGGATTCACCCAAAAATATTCAAAATACAGAAAAAAAAGTGTATATACAAAAATAAACAGTCCACCAGTAACCACAACCCAATAAATACCTCCACCAAAGTTAATTAAGAGATATTAATATATACAAGAAAAATATATTTACAATAATCACGGCACAAGAAGTAGTGCTTGTTAAATTCAAATCACTGTTCTACCAAGTACCTTTCTCTAGCAAGATCTAGTCAGAAGAACCAGCCTCTAGAGGCCATAATTCCTTTTTGTATTCGGCTCCCTCGCGCCGACCAATTAACCTGTTCCACGTCATCCCTCCGTAGGCACGCAATGACGTGAATGTGTCTGCAAAAATACTATAAAAGTTGAGCAGCCGGCACGCGCACGCGTAGCTGTGCCAGCCTTTGAGATGCTGACTGCACTTCTGCCTTAAGTGAAAGTAAGCACTTTTAATTTTTTTCCTCCTTCCCCTGAGCTATAGCCCAGACAACTGCAAACACGGGATCCCTTTTCTAGACCGCGGTAAACTAATATTAAGGCGCTTTGCACTTTCTTGCTAACCTATCTCTCTCTCATTCTTCCTAGGGCACGAAGCGGAAGCGGAAGCAGAAACAGAAGCGGACAATGGCCGATAGTGAGGTGAATCGCGTTGAAATTGTAGTCGAGGAACTCCAGGCACTCGATGAACAGATTCAGAAACTTCTGTCCAGATGAAGATACCTCAGAGATCTGAAGGCTCGGCTGTTGGATAAACCGTCCTCACCATCTGTTATCAGCGTAACATCAACCCCGCGTTGTGCCGCTCAAGTCACCTTCACCCCCGCGCCTCGTAGGAGCAACACCGATGATGACCTCGGTGTATTTCAGCAATGCAGGCGGGGGTTCAAGGCCAGAACACCTCCATCGGCACAGGCAAGCATCGTAACGCAGAACCGGTTTGACCCTCTAAGCGTCCCCAGTTCGCCTTCAGCTCCTGGTGATGTAATAGTGGTAGGTGATTCTATTGTTAGGAACCTCAATATCACTTGCCCTAATAGAAAATCTTTTGTTTCTTGTTTTCCCGGTGCTCGTGTCCGAGATGTGACGAGACGTGCGCCGGCGATCTACAAGAACAGGGCAGTTGGAGCAATTGTTTTACATGCTGGCGTAAACGACATAAGGCACCGACAGTCCGAGATCCTCAAGGCAGACTTCACTGCATTAATTAACACTAGAATTACAAGAGCCTACGAAAAAACTCGTATATCCGGCCCACCTTAAATCGCTTCTTAAAACCTTTCTCACCTCTCCGCCAGCGTCCTTTGTCATCTAAATGTACTGATAAAGACAAGCTGCCAGCAGCTGGCTATTCCATCCCCCCAACGACTTAGAACGTAAACAGGCTTTTCCCAGCTCTTGCCTTGATTGATTATCTGGGAGTGAAGTGGAGTTTTAGAGTAGAAATAATAAGATTGTTATTTGAAACACACGCATTTCATATGTGTTGCATTTCTACAGTAATCTGTGTAAACACATTGTTAAAACAGAAACGTGTTATATATTCTAGTAGCAATTGACAAAATGTAGGCATAAACTATATAATGTATGAAGCCTGAAGTCCAAATATCAAAGAAACACTTTCACAAAAGATACAAAAAAAAGCCACCGCCAAAAAAACCCGCCTTAGTATGAGACATTGATATGAATTAACTATCACTGCTTCCGTGGCATAACAGTATCAGTCGCTGACTGGGAATCAGAAGGTCATGAGTTCGATCCTGCACAACTCCCATTTGAGAAGTGTTCTTATTTTCACTATTTTAGAATAAAAAGATACATTTGATTTCAGTCTGTAACAGCTGGTGTAATTTATGATATTTGTAAAGGTTAGCTTTATTTTTTTAAAATTCACTTTTCATTGTCTTAGTCGCGTTCAGGATCCATCCCTACCGCCCCCCACCTGACACTGCTGTTTTTACATAAAGATGCGCTATAGTTCTGCAGTGTATCACGATACATACGACCGCGTGTTTTTTTCCCCCAATATTGCCAGTCCCCACATGTTGCTGTATGCTGTTTCTTTTGTACTCCAGGACATGCAGAGGAAAGCATAGTAAAGAGCAGTAACTTCAGCGCTATATGCAATCATCAGACACTCCCCATCTGATGCTATTTTCACATAAAGATGCGCTAAAGCTCTGCAGTGTACTTGTGACTGCATTGTCATACCAATGCTTGCGAACTGAAGTGTCTGCATGCACTTTTCGTGGCATTATACGTGTATTTTTTGAGCATGCCCATGTAGCTCAAACACAGGAACATATGTTGATGTAAAAGTATAACAAAACAAGTGCACTTTTATTCAAGACTATAACCGAAGAAAAAAAAAAGCAAGTTACAGTAGGCGGTTAATATGACAGCTTGCGTGGTGGAATGCTAAGAACTGCTGATTTCCATTCTGTGCTATATAACTTAACATTTGAATCTGATGATTGCATATAGCGCTGTCTTGTTTAGTGTGCGCAAGAACATGCAGGTGGCCAGTTGCTGAGTGCTACAATGCACATTTTAAAAAAAGAAAGAGACAAATATATGTGACGTTTTGAAGAAATCATTTTATGACGCGAATAGTACCAATCAGAAAACATCGTCGAAGTAATGCAATATTATTTGAAAACGAACAGCGTCAGGTTGGGTGTGAAGTTATACTGGCGCTGTTTGAGTCAGATCAGAAGCTGAATAAGCTGAAAAAGCTCCTGTTCTGACTCTAAGTAAAAAAGCATGAATTAATCAACAGAAATAACCGCGATTGACATTTTAAAGTTAACGATTTACAGTGCATACCAATTTATAAATTCAATGTCCGTTTAAGGAAAAAAAAAAACACTTTCTTCAAAGCTGGGAATCGAACTCGCGTCTCTGTGGCACAGTAAGGCAGTGGTGCTCCAAGTCAGCAAACCGTCCTTATAGCTTATTTTTTTCAAGATCCATAACACACAGACAGACAGAGCACTGCGTAATACAGAGACAGACAGGCAGAGATATACAAACAAACAGGGAAGGCACATGTACTGAAAGAAAAAAAAAATCAACATGTGCGTTGTTTCTGCAGCACTGAATAAGCTCACCTGCTATAACATCACCCCTCCCCCCGATCTGACTCTCTAAGTAACAGCGCAAGTACATCGGGTTCATCAACAACTGGGACCTCTTTTGGGAAAGACCGCGTTTTTTCAAGCGAGATGGCCTGCATCCGAATAGCTTCGGCGCCCGGGTCCTCTCCGAAAACATATCCAAGGTAATTTGTTTATCTTGACTATCTATCTCTGCTTTTAACCCCTTCCGAAATGCCACTCCTGTGCTTGGTCATGATAATTGTTTAATAAAATCTTCCATAAAAGTGCACAACATAAATACTGTAATAACCAATCTTAATGCACATAGAAAATCTAGGCAATACGGCATAAACACCAATAATTTAATTAAAGTTACTACTTTAGATGAACAATGTATTAAAACTATAAAAACAGATCATAGGTTAAACAAAAAATACACGCAGAGCGGCGCTAATAAAAATAACTTAATTCCTGTTCCATATATCAATAACGCACATAGTATTCATCTCTGCTCCTCCGAAACATTGAATATGGCACTATTAAATATTAGAGCTTTAACTAACAAGACGTTTTTTATCAACGATCTTATTAGTGATAAAAAAATAGATTTTATTGCACTAAGTGAAACGTGGCTTAGGTCAGATGGCGCAGCTGTTTTAATCGAATCTGCGCCTCCGGATTACAGTTTTACTCATGCTGATCGCCAAGGAAAGAGAGGTGGAGGATTAGCAAACATTTACTCAAGCAGGTTAAAATGTAAAAATATCAGTTTTGGTAAATTCAAGTCTTTTGAGTATCTCGCCATTATTATTCAGGGAGATTCTCACGTTCTAGTATTATCCGTGTATAGACCTCCAAAATTCAACGCGTCTTTCTTTGAGGAATTCTCTGACTTGATGTCTATCTTAATTACGAACTATGACACACTCTTAATAGTCGGCGACTTTAATTTTCATATAGATAATCAATGTGACCAAAAAGTAAAAGAATTTATGAACCTCCTGGACTCTTTTGATTTGAGACAGCTCGTTAATCAGCCTACACATAAAGCAGGTCATACGTTAGACTTAGTAATTACTAAAGGACTAAAAGTTGATATAAAGCAGGTCATTGATATTGGTCTATCAGACCATTTTCTTCTACTCTTTAATATAGAAATAATGATAGAAAACACTCATGAGAAGCATATTGTTAAAAAACGCTTCTTTGACTCATCAGCAGCTTTAAAACTTTCAAACATTCTAACCAATCATTCCGTTTATAGTGCCAACTATAATAGCGAGGAGAATGTAAATAGTAAGGTGGAAAGATTTAATACTAAAGTGAGGGCTGCTGTTGACTTAGTTACACCTGAAAAGACAGTTAAAAAATCTTCTAGCATTGTTATACCATGGAAGACCCAAAGAGTGTCTGATTTAAAGAGAACATGCCGTAGAGCTGAGCATAAATGGAGGAAAACTAAACTAACTATTGACTATGAAATATTAAAAGTTAAAATAACAGAACACAATAACACAGTCCGTCTTGAGAGGCGCTGCTATTTCTCTAAGATTATAAATAACAATGCTAGTAATCCCAGAGTCTTATTTTCGACAATTGATCGTCTGTTAAACCCAGGTAACTCAAAGGAATGCCTCCTAAGTACTTCCAGTAAAACCTGTGAGGCTATCGCTGTATTTTTCAATCAGAGCGGAGTGGTGGCTCTGAGGCTAGAGAGCTGCACTGGCAATCGGAAGGTTGCCGGTTCGAATCCCGTAAACGCCAATAGGGACTCTGGTCTGCTGGGCCCTTCAGCAAGGTCCTTAACCTGCAAATGCTGAGCGCTTTGAGTAGTGAGAAAAGCGCTATATAAATGCAAAGAATTATTATTTTTCAATCAAAAAATTAATGATACTAGAAATAACATAGTATATCTCCCCAACACTAAGGATCCTCCTAAACCCCAGTACCCCATAATAAACAAATTAAAGTCTTTCACTAGGATAGATTTACCTGATGTACATAAAATAATTTCTCAAATGAAACCCTCCACCTGTGCCCTTGACCCAATACCAACAAATTTTTTCAAAGAAGTATCGGGCGTGCTTAGTGATAATGTTCTTGACATAGTAAATTCGTCATTAGATACGGGGGTCTTCCGAGACTGTCTTAAGACTGCTGTAGTTAAACCCCTACTTAAGAAAAATAATCTCGATCCCTCTGCTCTTGAAAATTATAGACCCATCTCTAACCTGCCTTTCTTAAGTAAAATTCTAGAGAAGGCAGTCATTATGCAGTTAAATGACCACCTCAATAAACATGCTATTCTTGATAAATTTCAGTCAGGTTTTAGAACAAATCACAGCACAGAAACTGCACTCGTTAAAGTAGTAAATGACTTGCGGGTAAATGCAGACAGAGGCCATTTATCTGTTCTCATCCTCTTAGATCTGAGTGCCGCATTTGACACCATTGATCATAATATTCTTAAGAATCGCCTTAGTCAATGGGTGGGCCTCTCTGGCAGTGTCTTAAATTGGTTTGAATCCTACCTGGCAGGTAGAAAATTCTTTGTTAGTTGTGGTAATTATAACTCAAAGACACATGATATTCTATATGGTGTTCCACAAGGCTCTATCCTGGGTCCACTGCTCTTCTCAATCTACATGCTTCCATTAGGTCAGATTATCTCAGGGCACAACGTGAGCTACCACAGCTATGCTGATGACACACAGCTGTATGTATCAATAGCACCTGATGACCCTAAATCTCTTAATTCGCTAACACAATGTCTAACTTGTATCTCAGAATGGATGAATAGTAACTTTCTCAAATTAAATAAAGAAAAAACCGAAATCTTAGTGATTGGCAATAATGGATACAATGAGGCTATTAGAAATAAACTGGATGCATTAGGATTAAAAGTCAAATCGGAGGTAAAAAGCTTAGGGGTAACCGTTGATTGTAATCTGAATTTTAAATCGCATATTAATCAGATCACTAGGACAGCATTTTTTTACCTAAGAAACATAGCAAAAGTTAGACCTCTTATATCATCGAAAGATGCAGAGAAATTAGTTCACGCGTTTGTTTTCAGTCGGCTAGATTACTGTAACGCACTCCTCTCAGGACTACCCAAAAAAGACATCAATCGTTTGCAACTAGTGCAGAATGCAGCTGCTAGAATCCTTACCAGGAAAAGAAAATCCGAACACATTTCTCCAGTTTTGATGTCACTACACTGGTTACCTGTGTCATTCAGAATTGACTTTAAAATTCTGCTTATGGTTTATAAAGCTTTAAATAATCTCGCCCCGGCTTATATATCGGAATGTCTGACACCTTATATTCCAAATCGTAACCTCAGATCCTCAACTGAGTGTCTGCTTAGAATTCCAAGAGCAAAACTTAAAAGAAGTGGTGAGGCGGCCTTCTGCTGTTATGCACCTAAAATCTGGAATAGCCTGCCGGTAGGAATTCGCCAGGCTAATACAGTGGAGCACTTTAAAAAACTACTGAAAACACATTATTTTAACATGGCCTTCTCATAACTTCGCTGTAATTTAATCCTGATACTCTGTATATCCAATTCATTATAATAACTATTCATTCAAAAACTGTACTAACCCCTACTCTCTCTTCTGTTTCCTTTTCCGGTGTCCTGTTGGTGGTGGCGTGCGCCACCACCATCTACCCAAAGCACCATGATGTCCCAACAATGATGGATGGATTAAAAGCCAGAAGTCTGTATGACCATCAGCATCAAGTGACTCCGTGAAAAACCCGAACTACAAAGAGGACTATTTCATTTATGTTAGGTAGAATGCCCAGAGGGGACTGGGTGGTCTTGTGGCCTGGAACCCCTACAGATTTTATTTTTTTCTCCAGCCTTCTGGAGTTTTTTTTTGTTTTTTCTGTCCACCCTGGCCATCGGACCTTACTCCTTTCTATGTTAACTAATGTTGTCTTATTTTAATTTCTTATTTTGTCTTTTATTTTTCTTCTCTTCATTATATAAAGCACTTTGAGCTACTTTTTTTATGAAAATGTGCTATATAAATAAATGTTGTTGTTCTTTTGCACTTATCGCAGTGTTTCCCAAACTCTGTCCTGGTGAACCCCTGTGGCTGCAGGTTTTTGTTCCAACCAGCTTCTGTTTTTAATTGAACTACTGGGCTAATTAAGTGAACTAATATTTTTCAAGTTCTGTGTTTAGGGAACAATATAGAAATTAGAAAACTAAGTTTGCTAAAAAAAAAAATTAAAATGTACCAAGCAGTTATATAGGAATAATGTATTTTTTTCTTTTTAACAGTATTTTCATCTTGATTTTCATTCTACTTTTCTAGGTCTTCTAATTATTTTAATTGATCCATTATTTACTCATTAGTTGGTCGGTTGCTAAAGTAATTGCAGCCTTTGATTATTCCGTGTTGTTTGCCTGCGTGTCTGCTCTGCTCGTTTTAAATTGTCATTATTAAGATACAACAAAGGGGGAAAAACTGCACAGAGAAAGGGCAACGTATAATGAAATCAACAAAAGAGAGTTAAGCATTTAAATCTATAGCAAAAGCAGAAATATTTCTAAATGTCTTATAAATGTAAAAATCATGCTGCTATGCTTTTCTGAATGTCGAATAAAAGAAAAAAAAATACCAGCTAATTAAATGAGATCAGTGCTATCAGGTGTTGTCACTGATTATGAATCCGGTTGGAATAAAAACCCGCAGCCACAGGGGTTCACCAAGATTGAGTTTGGGAAACACTGACTTATAGGGTTATGATGTCGTGGTATCATGCGCAGGAGTGGAGGACTGACAATGCATCCCGGCTGGTCAATGGCAGGGCTGTCGCTCCAGTCTACATGAGACCCACCGCAACATTCCCCAAAAGGTGCTAATATGGTCAGCGAAGACGTCGCTCTACACTATATAAAAGAAAAAGGCAAGTTTCCTTTCTTCATACCTTTTTTCCTTTTATCCCAAACCAAAGCCTCCCTCTTAACACTGCAGAGGACACTAAACAAATTTTCTTTGATTGCTGGTAATGCCAGTAAAGCACATTACCACAATAATCTGTTGTGTTTATATTTATACTGTTTCTTTAAATGTGAATGTGTTTCATGCTAACCTTTGTGGGTGGAACCCCAAGTGGCTGGGCCATATGTCCATCTCATTTAGGAACTGACTTCAACCCTATAAAGATGGGCAGTTCACAAATCATTCCTGTTGTTCAGTGGAGTCTGTGAACATTGTGCTTTGTTATTGGACTTTTGTTTTTTTTTTCAGTTATTATTGCTCTTGTTTAAAGGATTTTGATTGTTGATTATTTGATTATTACAGGCAACTCTTTGCGCCTTTTTACTGTTCTTCAGAACTCTTCCTTCTATTTTTGATTTTTTTTAAAATAAAACCTTGTCATTTCATAAAAAATCTTTGCTTTCCCTATTTATACAAGCTGAGGTGTATGGTTATCTTTATCTTGTGAGGCTTTTGCATTCTTTGTGGACATTTAAGGAAATTTTCAAGAAAACTTCTATTTTAGCCCTGTGAAGCCTGAGACAGGGTCACTGGATTAGAGAGTAAGTCCATCAGTGTAAGGCTCTTCCAAGCAGTCTAAGGAAGCCTGTCTTGGCCAGTAGGCTTCATACATTTTTTGCATCCATGACAGGACAACTCTCCAGTACTACGGGTGGTCATTGTGTTGTGTAATGGAGTAATAAACATGGCAGAAAGGTATTCAGGCCTTTAAAAGTTCCATAAAGAAGGCTGGGACTCTCACCAACCTGTATAACCCTGTCAGTCAGGCCCCAACCACTGCAGACAGGCTTCACCCTTCACAGATCTCAATAGTGTTGTGTAATGGAGTCTCATACATAACAAAATGGGTGTGGAACCCCAAGCATAAGCCCAGTCCAGGAGAGGCTCACCCAGCCCAACTTAAACCTTAACTCTGACCAGTAAGTGTTTGCCCACTCCCTATGTTTGTGGCCTGCTTGGCCAACTAATAGAAAATGTTTCTGGCTTGTGCACAAGTTGGCAAACAAAGGAATCTTTATAAATTAGGATTTATTCAGAAAAAAACAGAACAATACAAAGAGTTGCTCAAGACAGCAAAAATAAGAAAAAGCAGTTGCCTAAAAGACAGTGCTTAACCAAACAAGTCCCAAATCACAATCCGGAAAACAAAATCCTTAAGACAAAGCAAGACTGTCAGCAGAATCATAAAAATCCAAAGAAAAATAGCATTACACATAAAACTCCTAACAAACAAAATGATTTCTTGATCTGAGGTTACTCTGCTCTGACCCTAATGAGAGTGCTCAGAGGTGGTGATGTCGAGGTGGCCATACCTCCTAGGGCTTTACCCACAAAACACAAGAATGGTGACATATTTGAAAGGACCTTAAAAATAATGGACATAATAAAAAACACATAAAAATTTGACACATAAAAAACTTAAAATACAACAACTTTAAAAGGGGCCTTGACTGTAAAATTTTTAAAATATGCTTTAAATAATCTCAAACTATACAAAATTCCCCTGTAGGAATGGGAACCAAATAACTTCTGGTACGAAAGAGCACCACAGATGTAATGTTTGCTCTGAGGTTGTTGATGGAGAAGTCCAGAAGGAGTTGCATTGCGTCTTTGTGGACCTGGAGAAAGCATATGACAGGGTACCTCAAGAGGAGTTGTGGTATTGTATGAGGAAGTCGGGAGTGCAATTATTTCTTATTTGCAATGGTGATGGACAGGTTGACAGACGAGATTAGACAGGAGTCCCCGTGGACTATGATGATTGCTGATGACATTGTGATCTGTAGTGATAGTAGGGAGCAGGTTGAGGTGACCCTGGAGAGGTGGAGATATGCTCTAGAGAGGAGAGGAATGAAGGTCAGTAGGAACAAGACAGAATACATGGGTGTAAATGAGAGGGAGGTCAGTTGAATGGTGAGGATGCAAGGAGTAGAGTCGGCGAAGGTGGATGAGTTTAAATACTTGGGATCAACAGTACAGAATAATGGGGATTGTGGAAGAGAGGTGAAAATGAGAGTGCAGGCAGGATGGAATGGGTGGAGAAGAGTGTCAGGAGTAATTTGTGACAGACGGATATCAGCAAGAGTGAAAGGGAAGGTCTATAGGGCGGTATTGAGACCAGCTATGTTATATGGGTTGGAGACGGTGGCACTGACCAGAAAGCAGGAGACAGAGCTGGAGGTAGCAGAGTTAAAGATGCTAAGATTTGCACTGGGTGTGATGAGGATGGATAGGATTAGAAATGAGTACATTAGAGGGTCAGCTCAAGTTGGACGGTTGGGAGACAAAGTCAGAGAGGCGAGATTGCGTTGGTTTGGACATGTACAGAGGGGAGATGCTGAGTATATTGGGAGAAGGATGCTAAGGATAGAGCTGCCAGGGAAGAGGGAAAGAGGAAGGCCTAAGCAAAGGTTTATGGATGTGATGAGAGAGGACACACAGGTGATGGGTGTAACAGAGCAAGATGCAGAGGACAGAAAGATATGGAAGAAGATGATCCGCTGTGGTGACCCCTAACGAGCAGCCGAAAGAAGAAGAAGTCCCAACTAGAATCCTAGTTTGAAACACAACCATAAAAGCAAAATAAACACAAGCCAGGGAATAAGCCCAGGCTGAAACACAACCTCCAGAGCATGTTCCTGGTGTCACACGTACAGTTTCTTCCAGATGAAAGGGCAGAGCAGACTGAGAGAGATTCTGAGTTTTCAACTCATTTATCATTGGTTGCTCCCATCAGGAGGCACAGCAAACTCTGCCAGAATCTGTAATTAGCCTAATCTTAAGGCCTGTGAAAGTCAGTTTCTTATGTTTACAGAACTAATTAGGAGTTTTAATAGTATTATGTTTTACTGTGTCTGTCTACTGCTCCTTTACTCAATAATTCATTCATTCACCTTTGCATCATCAGTATGAGCCATTTTCAGCTGATACTGTTGATTCAGTTTTGTGAAACAGCAGATGCCTTATACATGATCTAGATGACAGCCTACATTTAGAGATACTTTATCATTTTTACATATGAGAAGCTAATACATAACATTTGTTAAGCTTTGTGGCACAATACTAAGTATGGGAAAAAGTATGAAGTTATATGTTTTAGTTCTCCTTTAGCCAAGCCAAAGAAATGACAGGTATTAAGAGTGAGAGAACTATTCACATAATCTTCAGAGAGGTGTGACAAATTTATTTGAACAAAGCAACTGATCTAATTAGACCCCTTCAAGAATGAGTCATCCTTTAAACTTGACAATCTGAGTTGCAGTCACCTAATTATTAAAATTTGATTGCACAGTCATAGAACAGCAGTGTCACTGCCAAGTAAGCCAATTTGTATCAATATTTCAAATTAAGATAAGAAACAATACAAAATGTCAGAAAGTCACCATTCCGTAATGTATTGTATTGTCTGGCTGTTACTTGTTCTGTCTGGCAGATATTGTATGCTTATCTTTAAAATTTAGATTTACTGCAAAGCTGCTGCTGCTGCTGCATTTTTGGTGTTTTTGCACAATTTATTTGTTTTGTAATGTATAATTAGAAAAAAAATGAGTTGAATTGAATAGATAATATTTTAGAGCTGTCCATAAATTACATCATAGATATGAGTGATGACTGTAGAATTTTAGATAAAAGAAAGGAAACATTTTGGAATACATTGAATAATCAACAGATGTGATTAACATGAAATTATTACTCATGTTTGGCTTCTTTGTTTGGACACAACTGCAGATTTAGACACTCCTTTACTTCTTTTTTTGCATCCATAACTATTAGCCCATACACACTCTCATACATCTGAAAACAGGCAAGACACTCAATCATACCAGATATTCGGTTTGTTTTTAAAGTGTGCTTAAATTAGTATTATCGTGTAATTGCCGGCATGGAAAACAAAAAATATTTCAGATGTGCATAGTAGATAGTGAATATGGACAGAGCCAAGCCAGGTTTCAAGAAAAAGAAAGAGGCAGATCCTGGAAAGAATGAGTTGTGTTGTGCTGACACTTGTACTTGATGCTCCAGTTGGCAAATGAAGGGTTGCCCTTGACCTCAGATGTTACTCTAGAGCCTGGCTGGTGATGACCTCAGAATGGGGCTTAGCACTGCTGATAGACTCGCCAAGTATGGAGTCATGAGGACAAACAGGACCAGGTGTCAGTAGGAGGTACAGGATGTAAACAGGACATGACGGTGTCTTACTTTTGGTGGGTGAGTGCTTTAGGTGTTTTACATATTAGACAGAGAACCAAGGCCTACTTTAACAGTCCCAGATTGGCAACAGTATTCTTTTTATTTCTTTGTTTATTTCCTTTTTGTCTTTCAAACTTCTTATATTTTTAAAACCTTGACTAATTTAGTGTTGTTCCTGGTTTTACAGATGGCTTATGTGTGCCTACTAATGTTGAATTTGTGAAAAATAATTTCTGGGCTGACAGCAAAAATAAGAACACAGGCAACTGTCTGGGTACTCATGTATAAAACCTTGCTTAGATTTCACAATAAAACAGCACATGTACAAAAAAAATCGAATTCCACATCCCATGATGAGTTCGTTTATAAATTTCTGCACATGTGCATGTGCTTTTAGCTACTCCCCGTTATCTCCCGCCAGTAACCAGGAATGAACTTGAAAGCACCCATTTTGAACATTCATCAGCTATTCACTGTATAAATTTGGCCATGTTTCTGAGTGATGTCTTTACTTTCAAACCAAGGCACAACAGATGAAACAAATCTTCAGTGAATGCAAACTTGAGGTATTATTGACATTTGGCAGAGTTTAAGAAGTGGCCAGCCAATCCCCTGCAGATGCACTTTGTTACTAAAAAATTACTCAAAAAACAGTATTTTTTTCCCCTAATTTTTAAAACCACAGTTAATGTAAATATGTTAATCAAAGAATTAGATGCACGGTTACACAATTTTAGTGCTGCTGTTTTGTAGTAACAACTCTGGGGGGGTAACGTGTTCCCTATGTGGAATTTGCACGTGGGTGCCCATGGGTTTGCTCTGGTTTTCTCACATAGTCCAAAGACATACAGGTTAGGTGAGTTGACGATGCAAAATTGTCCCTTGATGTGTGTGTGTGAGTTCACCCTGCGATGGGCTGGCACCTTGTTTGTTCTGGGGTTGTATCTGCCTGCACACATTACTTGTTAGGATAGGCTCCAGCTTCCCCCTGCCCTGGATAAGATGGATTGATGGATCAACGAATACGTACTATAATTTGTCTTGCCCAAAGCAACCCTTATGTAAATTGTCAGTCCTTAAAACGGAGAAATACTCTACAATACAGTTTCAATTACAGGTTATTCCACTGTTTACCTTGAGGTAAGTTATGAATATGTTGTATACTGCATTTTCTTATTTTACACACCTGATAAATGCTCCTGTTGACAAATAGGCCATTAGTAGTCAGTCCGAGTGGCTGAACCGGCTGGGCAGACATCCCAGTGCTTATGCCAACATGTACAAACAGTGGTGTGGTGGTTTAAACAAATCTCCATCATACATCACACATACTGTACTTCTGTTGCACAATATTTTAAAAAAACAAAATGTGATATCTGTCACTTCGATGAAACAAATAAATAACAGAAAATGATCCAACTTTCAAATCAGTCATTCCCAAATGTTACAATATGCACACATTTTCTAACTTCATAAAATAAGAAACTCTACCAGTTCTCAAAAAGATGAGTCATTAATTAACTACATTGCCTATCTGATGTATTATCCTTCCTGTCTGCAGAAAAAGTATATTTCTATTTGAGCAATTATTGTTATTGATATCTACATAAATAAACTCTTAGTTAATGGAAATGACAGCAGGGACAGATTGTGGGTGTGGTGTGATGGGGATCAACAACAAAAGAAAAACATGCATCACTCAAAAACGGCTAAAATGGTGAAAATGTCTACTTTCATGAAATTTAGTGTTTACATTATTATTTATGCAATTTAGAAAACAAAACTCATGGAGTTAATACACATGAAAGAATCAATTTAGCCAGTAATTTCACATCTGTGTTCATTAGAGATAACAGACAGCAACTAAAATACAGGTGGCTCTTAACCTTGTTAAAGTAAAAGGGAATTGTCTGTCACATTTAAATTTGGATTTATTATGGATGAGGAAACTGCAGAACGTCACATAATAGTCGTCCCAAAAAGATGACAGCTAAAAAACAAAACAAAACATGACTGAACAGATATTCCATCAGGCCCAGATACCTTTTTAGAGGAATATTAGTGTCTACCACTGAGTAATCTATAACTTAATTAATTAACTTAAAATTGATAGATAAATTACCCGATTTTAATTTGCAGTATGAGAAGAAGTATATAGCTCATTCCTATGAAGATGTGAAGCTAATAGTTTGGTAGAAGCAGAACTAGATCAATAACAGCAAGAATGGACAAAGTGAATCAGAAATTTGGTACTTTGCATTAAAAAGGTATTAACCTCTGTCCTCCTCACTGTAATCCACACATCATGGCCTTTATAGCATGTTGATAGACATGTATGCAGTTTCTATGCATCTGCAGTTAAAATAAACTATTTTATCAAAACAAATTAAACTGACCAAATTCATAATGTTCATAATCGATAATTAGTTAGGCCGCGCCGTGAGTGGCAGCCTTTCCAGCAGCTCCGTGTACGACTTTATCTTTCTACCTTTTTCTCTATCTCTCTGATCACTCCTACCACTTTCTTTTATGTGGACTCGTTTCCTGGAACCTTTTTACTACTTGGACATGGATTTTTACATGCTGAGACTCGTCTATTCAGGTAGTCAACTTCTAGCACTGAGAACAAATGCCCATGCCGGTGTGGTACCCTATTTACCTGATGAGGTAAGAAGGCCGTATCGTGGCAGCAGAGCCAGCGCTCAGCTAAAGGCTAAGTGGCTAGCGAGGAAGTGGTGATACAAGCCTTCGGTGCCTCCTGTGATCATGGGAAATGTAAACTCACTACCAAATAAGATCGACAAACTGGCTGCGCTGGTGAAAAATGTCAGGACCTACGGAAAATGCAGTTTGTTGTGTTTTTGTGAAACGTGGCTAACGACTAGCATCCCAGACGCTAATGTGGAGTTACCCGGGTTTAGCACAGTTAGAGCGGATAGAGACGCAAATACTTGCGGGAAGCGGAAAGGAGGAGAACTCACTCTCTATGTGAACACAAGGTGGTGCAACCCTGGACATGTAAACGTCAAAATCTTCACTTGCTGTAGGGACATCGAACTGTTGACTTTAAGTCTACGTCCCTATTACTTGCCCAGAGAGTTAGGACACGCCATTGTTATTGTGTACATCCCTCCTCGCACAGACATGGAAATAGCGGCTGACGTCATCCACTCCGCTGTTGCTAAACTACAAAGACAGCACCCCGAGGTGCTTGTGCTAATCTCTGGAGATTTTAACCATGTGACGCTGGACAAAACAGTACCTGCCTTCTCCCAGTATGTGGATTGTAACACCTGGGGAAATAGGATTATTAACTTACTGTATGCAAACGTTAAGGACGCATACAGCGCCACCCCGCTGCCTGCGCTTGGGAAAGCAGATCATAACCTGGTTCTGCTTCAGCCTCACTACAAACCAAGAGTGAGGGCGCTACCTACAACCAGACGCTCATTCAGGAAGTGGTCCCTTGAGGCAGAGCAGGCTCTGAGAGACTGCTTTGGAACTGTGGACTGGGATATCCTGCAGGGGTCATATAGTGAGAACTTTGAGGAGGTTGTTGACTGCACTACTGACTACATCAACTTCTGTATGGACAATGTAGTTCCAATAACAACAGTACGCTGCAATACTAACAACAAGCCATGGATTACAAGTGACATCAAGGGCCTTTTGAACCAGAAGAAAAGGGCTTTTAAACGTGGTGATCAGCATGAGCTCAAGCGCGTGCAGAAGGAACTCACCCAGCTCAGGGTGGTGAAGGAGCAGTACAGGAAAAAGCTGGAGCAAAAGTTGCAGAATAACAGCATGAAGGAAGTGTGGGGTGGGATGAAGATCATCACTGGCTGCAGCTCGAAGCTGGGTGCCTCCATCGAGAGAGACGTGAAGAAAGCAATCCTGATGAACAACTTTTTTAGCAGGTTTGACCGCCCTAACCCACTCTCACTCTCACCTCAGAGTACTGCATCCTCCACCCATCCTTCTGCTGATACCAGCATAGGAGAGAGTTCCTCCCAACCACAATTACAACAGCCCAGGTAAGCGGAGAGCTGAGGAGACTTCATGTCAGCAAAGTAGTGGGTCCAGATGGAGTATCACCATGACTGTTGAAGGCCTGTGCATCAGAGGTGGGAAGTCCTCTACAGCGCATCTTCAACCTGAGCCTGGAACAGGGGAGAGTCCCGAGGCTTTGGAAAACATCTTGCATCACCCCAGTCCCAAAGGTTACACGACCTGGTGAGCTGAATGACTTCAGGCCTGTCGCCCTGACATCACATGTGATGAAGACCATGCTGCTTCACCACCTGAGGCCACAGGTCCGCCACGCCCTCAGCCCTCTGCAGTTCGCATACCAGGAGAAGGTGGGAGCGGAGGATGCCATCATGTACATGCTACACCGATCCCCCTCCCACTTGGACAGAGGCAATAGTGCAGTAAGAATTATGCTTCTGGACTTCTCTAGTGCCTTCAACACCATCCAACCTCTGCTCCTTAGGGACAATCTGACAGAGATGGGAGTAGATTCATACCTGGTGGCATGGATCGTGGACTATCTTACAGCCAGACCTCAGTATGTGCGTCTCAGGAACTGCAGGTCTGACATTGTGGTCTGCAGCACAGGAGCGCCGCAGGGGACTGTACTTTCTCCGGTCCTGTTCAGCTTATATACATCAGACTTCCAATACAACTCGGAGTCCTGCCATGTGCAAAAGTTCACTGACAACACTGCTATCATGGGCTGCATCAGCAGTGGGCAGGAGGAGGAGTATAGGAACCTAATCAAGGACTTTGTTAAATGGTGTGACTCAAACCACCTACAACTGAACACCAGCAAAACCAAGGAGCTGGTGGTGGATTTTAAGAAGCCCAGGCCCCTCACGAACCCCTTGATCATCAGAGGTGACTGTGTACAGAGGGTGCAGACCTATAAATACCTAGGAGTGCAACTGGATGATAAATTGGACTGGACTGCCAATACTGATGCTCTGTGCAAGAGAGGACAGAGCTGACTATACTTCCTTAGAAGGCTGGCGTCCTTCAACATCTACAATAAGATGCTGTAGATGTTCTATTAGACGGTTGTGACAAGCACCCTCTTCTACGCAGTGGTGTGCTGGGGAGGCAGCATAAAGAAGAGGTATCGGCTCACGCCTGGACAAACTGATGAGGAAGGCAGGCTCTATTGTAGGCACGGAGCTGGACAGTTTGACATCTGTGGTGGAGCGACAGGCACTGAGCAGGTTCCTGTCAATCATGGAGAATCCACTGCATCCACTGAACAGTATCATCTCCAGACAGAGGAGCAGCTTCGGCAACAGACTGCTGTCACTGTCCTGCTCCACTGACAGACTGAGGAGATCGTTCCTCCCCCACATTATGTGACTCTTTAATTCCACCTTGGGTGGGCTTAGGGGGGGTAAACGTTAACATTATACAATGTTTATTGACTGTTATACCTGCCTTGCACATTTTAACTTTTTTTTAATTAATATTGTTATTATCAGTATGCTGCTGGAGTATGTGAATTTCCCCTTGGGGATTAATAAAGTAAGGGTAGCATGGTAGTGCTGCTGCCTCGCAGTTAGACCTGGGTTCGCTTCCCGGTTACCTCCCTGAGTGGAAGTTTGCATGTTCTCCCTGTGTCTGCGTGGGTTTCCTCCGGGTACTCCGGTTTCCTCCCACAGTCCAAAGACATGCAGGTTAGGTGCATTGGCGATTCAAAATTGTGTGTGTGTGTGTGTGTGTGTGCGCTCCCTGCGGTGGCTGGTGCCCTGCCCAGGGTTTGTTTGTTGGATAATGGATGGATGGATTAATAAAGTATCTATCTATCTAATGAAAACCTCTAACACAATCGAGCCACTAAGTTTTTTTAAACAATGAAAGCTGCACAATACGCTGTAATCTTGGTCAAAGATAATCTACCATGGCGTTTATGACTTTACGTGTCATAACTTTCAGAAAGCTCTAACCTAGCAATGGACAGATCATTTGTTAACATTATGTTCCTTATCTTCTTTCTCACAACTCAAGGAGATTAATGATGAATCCTGACCTGGGGTCAAATGCATAATGCCGTGTGTAGAATTCACACTAAAACATGGCGTAAGGACAAAAGCAGAAATGTGCGTATGCACAAAAAAATCCAGATGCATAAATCTGTGCGTTCGTCAACTTCCACGTTATTCCACTCCATAAATCACGGTCAGTGTAAAAAGTAACACATGTGCATGCACCTGCTGCCCCACCCAAACTCCTCCCAGAATTACACCTCTTTGAATATGCAAATCAATATAAATAGCCCTTAAGTTCAGTGTTCTGTGAAAAGTCAACGGCAAAAGCACTGGGGGACAGAAAAAATTCAGTGAATACCAAGTGGAGGCAAGGAAAAACTTACTATTTGTTGGTTTAAACAGTGGTATAAACAACAAAAGGAAGTTGATCGAGTGACATAGTGTCGGAGAAACTCGAAAGCTCAAGCTCACAAAGTCGCACATTGCTCGAAATAAAGAAGTCGTGAGATATCAAACCAACCATCTGAGTGTCATATAAAAGCTTATTAGGGTACAGAGAAAAGAAAAAAAAGACAGACACAGTGAGAAAAAAGCTCAATGTCAACTTTAATCTCAAAATTTCATTTTAATCACGTAGTTTATTTTGTCATTAAAGTAGAACATCATAAACTTTATCTTAAAATCATTTAATTTACTAGTTTCTCAAATACCATCGTAACTAAACTAGCACATTAAATGCTTTGTTTTGTATGCGTTCTTCTATGTGCTCTACCTGTGTGAATCACGAAGTGCTTCTTAAATGGGCTTTCTCTTCCTGTCACTGGACACAGAATCGAGATTCAAGATATTACAGCTCTCTGAATAATTAAAATACTGAGATGTATACTTGATATACTTTAAGTCCTATCATCATGAAAATGATGTTATTAAACATGGGAACATGGTGGCACAGTACTAGTGGTGAGCTGGCACCCTGTCCAGAGATTTTTCCTCCCTCCCACAAGATGCTTGCTGCGCTGTGCGCGACCTTCAATGAAATAATTTATTGCAGTGGTACTGTCTCTTTCAAACATACTAACCTCCAATTCCTGTCCTTCCTTTTCTTTCTCCAAGTAAACAATTGCCATACAATCAGCTCTGTAATAGATATTAAGCCATCTGTAAGGTTAGAACGCAGATTCTTCAAAACTTTTAAGGAACATTGAAATATCTTCATAGCACATGTTTAATTATTCTATCCATCTATCCTTCCAGTGTCACACCAGCAAGAATACAGTGCAAGGCAGCAACAATCCCTGAACTAGCTAGTGCTGTCACACCGTGTCCTCACATGTTTAATTATTAACAATATAGATTATTTAAATGTTAACATTTTATCTGTTCAATGTAATAAACATATTTTGCTGCATTTCATCTTAAAAATGATATCGTCATCATATGTAAATACGCGCTTTATAAAGTGGCTCAGGTTCTGCAATATTATAACTGTATCGCATGTTTACAGTGAGGTAATTGTACTTATAAGTACAAAGCGTTCTACAAGGAGCACTTGATGGACTGATTGAGTGCGTTTACAGTTCTTGGGATGAAACTGTTTCTGAACTGCGATGTACCTACAGGAATGGCTCTGAAGCGTTTGCCCTATGAGAGCAGTTCAATAGACAGCATGGCTGAGGCAGTGTATGCTTGATGCTGTATACCGATAATTCTTTTTCCAATCAGCTGCTGTAGAGCTGTGATTCCACACTCAGATACAGTGATATAAATACTCTGAGTGGTGCAGTGAGAGTAATATGGAAAAAGATGATCTGCTGTGGTAACCCCTAATGGGAGCAGCTGAAAGAAGAAGAAAGTGCAGTGAGAGTAACAACACTAAAGCAGCAATAGTATTTGGAACAGTCTGGCCATTCCGTGGACCGTTATATTGTTACAGGTTAATTACAATCAGACGCCTTAAACAAATAAACAATATGCAGTTAATTTCAGTGAATTTATAAAGCCGTGTCAGGGATGTGCATCTAAAAAAGAAAGGGATACCACACTGGAACAAAAGCACTGCTTTCACACTGGGTGCCGCCAGTTTGCAAAACTGAGCGGGGAACTTGCATATGCCAGGGTTTTAGCTAGCGTGAAAATGTGCGTGGCTTTACACAAAGTTTAGGTTTTATACATTCGATTTGAACATGGAAATGGGCTTACACATTTTTGTATGTACGCACCGTTTATACATGAGGTCCCTGGTCACTGTGTAGAGTTTACAAAGGCTGTGGTTTCCACCATTAAGTGGCTTTACAAAATGGATGGATGGTTTGGTTAGCAACTGGATTCTTAACATGGTTATTTATCTGTTGTGGAGAATAAAGCAGCAGTCTGAACAAAAAAAAATTGAGATAATTTGTACTGTATGTATAAATGCAGGTCTATAGAATTGCAACTTGCAGTTTTCATATTCGTTTGGAGTATTCATTTATTCTTAAAGTAATGCACTCAATAAATGATCTTGTGAAATGACTTTTCAATAGTTTTTCATAAACTTTTTTGCCATAGCAAACAAATGTGTGTTTTCCATTCTTGGGAATGCATGTCAGAATGAGACAATCTAGTCACATAAAAATGACTAACTATGATGTCCTAAAATATAAATATTTCCTCATTTACCCTTAATTTAAACATCAAAATAAGAGTAACATGTAACTGAGACCATTTGCTCATTTTCATTACCCTGTTTTTCTATGTTATTGTGAAACGTAATGTAATCATTGAGAAAATAATGTAAAAGGCCAAACTAAACAGTTATTAATACCCCCTCCCATTTTAAAACATTAACAAATGGTTGCAATCAATGATTTATAGAACTTAACTGTTCTTGTGAAACTGCTGTGGGCATTGGCTCCAAGGCCTTTGCTTTTGTTAAGTAAACACTTCTCCTGTAAGCACTTTTACTATTGCTTAGTATACATAAAGTCATCTGCTGCAGTTTTAATACTTTTGGGTAATTTATGGAATAAAAAACAAAAAAGAAAAAAATGGTAACCTCTTTTTGTGTATGAGGCAAAAGCATAGTTTTAAACAAATTTAAAAATTTCTCTTCAGATTACCTGGGTCAGGATATTTTTAATAGAGTAAAACAAATTATTCCATTTCATAGGAATTAAAATAAAAATTATTTTCACTATTAGTTTTGTCAGAGTCACATGACATAGCAAAAGCATTGTTAATATTTAACAACAGAATTACATTCAGATAGCTCTGGTAAAGGCCAACCTTAGGGAAAAAAATGGAAAACTTTGTCACAAGAAAATAAGTTTTGGAGCGGTAATGCTAAATTTATATTTTATTGTAAACAATTATAGTAACACTATCACAACTTAGTTGGTATATATATATATATATATATATATATATATATATATATATATATATATATATAATAATATTGTGGCAGGCGACTGGGAGCTGTGCAAAGCCGGAACGCCTAGAAGGATCAGGAGAGGGACCACGTCTCCACCGGACCACGAGAGGACAGCCACCCTGGTTTATATGGGGGCCACGGGAATTGAGCATGGAAGCTCAACCCAGTAGTGGCCCGTGGTCACCACCATGGGGTGCCCAGAAGACTGTGAAGCCCTGGATGTCAGCACTTCTGCCACACCCTGAGGTGCTGATGGAAGTATTACCAGGGACACCCGGAATGCTTCCTGGTGTGGCGGAAGTGCCGCAGGAAGCTCATCAGGAGGCACCTGGAGCACGTTCGTGTGGGCATAAAAGTGGCCGACTCCCTCCAGTCGTCAGCTGGAGTCGGGTGGAAGAGGACGAAGCATGGAGGAGAGGAGTGGAGGCGGCGAAGAGAGGACTTAGGAGAACCTGGACTTGATGGTGTGTGGTGCAGTGGCACTGGGTTGTGTGCGGGACTTGGACTTTTGTAAATAGTAGTGTAATAAACGTGTGTGGTGCTTGAACCCTTGGTGTCTGCCTGTCTGTGTCGAGGCTGGTCTTTCCACAATGGCATCCCAGATGGGAGTTCCTGCCCGTTAATCGGCGTGAGCCTGTCACAAAAAATTATTTTGTGGACAGCCTGTCACAGCAGGACAACCCACACATGCACCGCGGTAGAGGTACGCGCACAACCCCACAGGAGCGACCCACCCAGAAGACTGCCGAGGGTCCACGGAAGCGCCATCTGTGCCAATGGGGAGGAAAAAGAATGTGAGAGATGTGCAAGCAGCAAATATACAATGAAAATGAGCATTAGATGTTAACTTTTTTTTATAAAAATAAAGGCATGAAAATACAGAATGAAAACGAGACATTAGATGTAAATTTTTAAAATAAAAATACAGATATGAATACAGAATGAAAACAAGATGTTAGATTTTTTTTAATATAAATACAGGTATGAACACAGAATGAAAACGAGTCATCAGATGAAGATGAAGGCACGGTTTCAAAATGCTTTCACCATGTAATTTTTTTCATTCCGGCATCAACTTTTTCCGGGATTGTTAATTTTTCTTTCATTGTAAACTGATACTGTTTTTCACTTTTTTTGTTTCATCTGAATGAAAACTTTTAGAAGCACTGTGAAACTCAAAGTGCAGTATCCACACATAGTACAACTTCCCACGCAGATGCTCAGTGGAACACTAACTCAGAATTCAGCTATGTGTATAATGTTGTGCCTACACACTCGCCAAGCCTGTCCAAGACTGGAAATTTCACAATAGACTGTCTCTGTCTTTGAGATAACCTTTTTCAGGGCTCCTGAGACTTGGCGTGGAAAGTGTAGGAGGAGCATTATGTGTTTTTTGAATTGCATTATTTTCTTCAAAATCATTTGTTATACTGACATTTACAGGTACATTTCATTAAAGAGAGATTCGTTTTACTGAAAATGTTGTTACTTCGGTATTCACTATAACGGGATTTAATCTATATATATATATATATATATATATATATGTGTGTATGTATGTGTGTGTGTGAGAAGCCATTCTATAGTATATTTATATATTTTAGTGGTGAACTGTTAAAACTGATTTCTACCTAACTCCCATTGATCCCTAAAATCAGGTATGAGGTCAATCTGAGTTGGACTGAACAGGTTTGAGAATGTTATGTTATAATATACTTTTTTAAACATATAGCATACTGTGTATGTGTTTTATTGATTTTTTAATTTTAATTTTAACTATTATATGTGTATATGTGTGCACTGTTCAGAAGCTGCCAGTTTTATGCTATATACAAATATATTTGACTGTATTGCTGTGAAGACTTACTAATTTAGCATGTTAAAAAACTATAAATAATACAATCATCATGAAATGAATAGGACAAGATAAAACCTGTCAGCGCTGAGATACAGATGATGGCACGGCTTTAATCATTCTGCTGAGGCAAATTCGTGTGATCCAGAATAGGTCCTTGCAAAGATAACATAACAGTATTATATTTCTACAGATGTTTGACTGTTGAACAGTGCTTGGAACAATTTCAAGTTTTGTTAGAAAATTAATTGAGATATTAATTAATTGCTGAAGGATTTGAGAGTGGAGACTATTGGCAGGCATGATATCAAATACTCTATGTAGTTTGTGTGCAAAAATCTGTGCAGAATTGAATGATTAATTTGACAAAACTCAAATTGCCTTTGTTTATAAGAACATTTGGGGATGATGTTGTCCAAGAAAAACTCATCACTATATAATATTTTCAACCCGCTTAATTCAGTTCAGGGTCGTGGGTGGCCAGAGCCTTTTCTGGCAGCTTCCACCCCTGGATGGGACACTGATACAATGAAGAACCCACTTAATCACAAACTCATAAATGGCCAAATTGGCAGTGTAAATTAAAACACACACATCTGGGAAGTGAGAGGAGGACTTGGGTAGCTAAGAAATCCCCACACAGACACTGTCAAACATGCATATTCCACAAAGGCAGTGACTGAGTGCTGAAGTCAAAACAAACCAAATCCTTGAAGCAGCGGTAATAACCATGTTACCAATGCGCAGCCTATAACTGACAATGTCCTACTAAAATACTCTGTTCTTAGGATAAATTATGGAAAGATCGAGTATTATTTAATAGAACTGATCATAATAATTGTGTTTATGTTTTATGTAGCAGCTTATATAAGTGAACTGTTTTATAATTCAACACAATAACTGTAATAATTTAAAAAAAGTATTTCATGTGACACCACCATCCTAAGGTATTTTATGTGCACAGTAATTATTTATGTAATTCTGTAACTAGAATGCAATGAAGTTACTTTACTTGCTTGGGGACTCACAATACAGTATATCAGTAATGGAGATTGCACAATATGGTTCACTTCCTAGCCATCTTAACTACTACTGTAGGTCAGAATGTATAGATTTTAAAAGGATCGCTTTCCACCAACTTAGTTTCTAGAGAATGGAGACTGGGCTTCAGACTTTGCACATTACTCAAATTATTACCATCCATCCAATTATTTTCCTCACCCACATAAAGCATTTTCACATCTACTTCATCTGATGTGATTTATTCAAACTCTGGAGCAATTTTCCTGAAAGTCTGATTCATTTATATGGATGTGAAAATGCTAATTGCAATCTTTTGTGGACCAAAAGAACCTTATCAAGACCATTTGGAAAGTGTGGTCTCTGTACGGTACCAAGAAAATCCTGGAGCAGTTTGCATGATGTATAATCTGATAGAGAACCAGTCTAACTACATGAAATATTGTGCAATATGGGAGAACTTATACATGTTGTAGTAATCATGCTAAGCATGGGTAAATACACACATACAGTAGGTTAAAATGTAATTCAATTCACATAAAACAGCTTGCACAATTACCAGTCAATCAGAGTAAGCCTAGCCTTTAATTTCAGGCTCAGAGACTCTCTCGCATGAATCAGACAACAGTGTAGACTAGGGAATCCATTCCCGGATGGGTTTATCCATTCCTGGGAATTCAGGAATCCCGCATTTCATTCCTGGGAATCCCGGGCTCCCGGGGATGACACAGTACACAGGCATCTCACATGTGAACGGTTTTAGAACGACCGACACTTATTTTTAATAAAACTACTGCAATATGTTGACACAAATAAAAGACTAACATTATCTACAAGCAGTTCATGCTGTCATATAAGTACATGTATCTTTAGTTGCGGTAATAAGAGCGTAGAAAGCACAACGTGTCCAGTGTGCGGTCGTCCAGGCAAGAGCGCACCTTCGTGCAGAGTATGCCAGCCGCTGAGAAAGCACGCTCTGCCTCCACTGAAGTAGGCGGCACAATCATCAGATACTGATACGCTTGTTCTAAACAATGTCCGCGTTTGCCGTTGCTCTGAAACACCGCCATTTCAGCCTTTACTGATGCATCCAAGTTTTTTGTCATCATTCTGTGATGGCAAGTTTCTTGGCACAGATAATGCGGATCCAACAGACTGACGCATTGCAATTTCAAGTTGCTGTTCAAAGCTGTTGTCTGATGAAGTGCAAGCTGCAGCAATGGCGCCACCTTAATTAGTTTCAACTATAACTCTGTTATTTCCTGATCGATTTTTACACTTTTACATGCTATATATGCGAGCTTGGCCATTCCCATTTGCCCAGGAATGGATTCCCTAGTGTAGACGTGTAAATTAATTTCTGATTGCCTTGGGTTTATCAGAAAACACACAGAGTGGCAAGAAATCCATAGTAGTGCTCTGTGAGCCCAACACTCAAACCCCCTAATCTTACACCACCAAAGTGATGCACGCAGGAAGGGTGTCCTGTCAATGCAATCGCTTCTCGAGTGAGATGCAGATAGGGAGGTACACTAACTTTTGACATACAGTATGTAGTAAATGCTAATCAGTCATTACAAAATAAGTTATTAAGTCTTTATAAGAGTTATGACAGTAAACATCTGATTTGAAGAAAACTAAATTGAAGTTATATTGATATGGTGTGTCACTCATACATGTTAAAGGATCACCATCAGGGCTAGTCCAAGAGATATGTAATACGAGAGGGGGCACTGCCACTAATCATGTTCTCTCCCTTTCCCTTCACAGTGATGACAAGATGCCCAGTGAGGCCAAATAACTCCACTCCTTCAGGTCTGCTCAGAATTTATGGGCTGTCTTTTGCTGACTAAGCAGCCTGCGAGATTGAACTCCTCAGAGCCTAAGAGCCAAGAAACAAATATGAATTTAAGAGAGGCTACCTTAGTTTTTTGTTTATTGGACTTGGAAGTAAACAGGGATGGCCAGATTGGAGCCCCCACTTTCACCAGGGTTATTTGTCCTCCCTGACACGACCACAGGTAGCTACTGGAGAATAAATACACAACATCATAAAGTTAAATGAAAAGCACCTGATGCATCTAATGTCATAAAACTGAATCACACCAATGTATGCATTCAAAACAGATTGCCTTTTGTTATGCACTTACTTATTTGAAACGTGTCCTTCTCGTATCATGCATATTAGTGCATAATTTTTAAGCAGTCTTTTGGTTGTTTATTAATAAGCATTTTGTTCATAGAGCTACTTGGTAAATAAACCAAATAATTATGGAAAATTAATTGATGTGGAAACACAACTGCTGTCAAGCCTTCATGTTGATTTTCCCAGGAAAAAAATATGTCTTCCCAATAAAAGACATGCCCATAGAATGTTTATTGATATGTTTAGTTCACTTGAATGTTTGCAATGTGAAACACAACCAAACTAACTGGAAATTGAAACAAAGTAAAGAATCTCAATTTAGAACAAAGCGAATGGGCTATGAGTGTGAAAATGCCCTGGAACTTCTTATACAATAACAGGACACAAATCAGAAACCAACTGGGCAGCTACCTTTAGGTTAACCATTCGTTTTTAATCAATTTTAAATAATACACACATTAAATGTTTTAGGGTCAGTTTTTTAGATGAGATTTTCGGCCTGTGTATGACCCTGTCTGCCAGGCTATTATTTTCAAGAAAGAAATGAGGTCATACTTGGTTTGGTTATGAGAAAGGAAATTTCATATTGGAATGAAAAGCATCAAGTAGATGTGCAGGCCAATAATTGTATATTGCACAATTTTTTACAAGTGCAAATAAGACAATTTGTTTCTAAGCTTAAGGCTAGTTAGATTACTGATAAGATCGCCCCCTGCTCGCTTCCCTGTGTTTGGTTAATTAGATATACAATTTTACATTTTTTTTTTTTGGAATTGTTTCAATTGCATTATTTTCACTTTTACTTTAAAGCTTCATTAAAAACAATATTTTTTGGAGACACATTGTGACAACGCAACGTATAATTGCCCGTGAGTGAATATTGTTTCTGTTTCTGTAATAAATAATCCGTGTTTTTCTGTTTGTCCTTGTGATTTATTGATTGTCATAGCAAAAGCTATTCTCACGGTAAACTGTAAACATTTTACTACGAATGGCATATCACGATCTCCTTTGGTGTGTAATGTTATTCGCGGAATATATACATCACTCTTTCTTTTTGCCTGTTAAAATTTGCATCGCTTCTCCGAGATCATCAATATACACCCGACCGAATTGTGTACTCTTTGAAATTTAACTTGTCGTTTCTTTAACTGTTGTGGGACCACAGATTCTCATAGCATATGGTCCATTATTGTGTAAATCCACGTTTTGTCCATTGAATGATGCAAATGCGAAAAGACTTTGTTGTCAACTCTTTTTTTCAGACCTCAATTTGTCCTGGTATTTTTTCAATTACACCTGGTTCTGATGATTAATCACCTTTTGTTTGCGGTAATGCAATCGTTTCTATCTTTTCTTTGATACTGTAGTGACTGACATGATAAAGTGTCACAAAAGTTTAACTTGAACAATCGCTGACTTCCTAACCCCAAACACAACTTTCTAGCACCCTCTCCAACGTACCCCCCCCCCCCAACGCATCAAATCAATACCCCGCTATCAGTCCTCCGTGCTGTACTCCGCCTTCCCTCAATCGGACCTAACAGTCACTTAAAACCAAAAAGCCCTCAACCTGGCCGGGACGCTACAATACTTTCGAATTTCACTGCTTTCATATTCTGTACCTTTGTCTGCATGTGTATCACGCCATCGTTTGTTTGAGCTTTTCGAATTCCACTGCTTTCATAATCTCTTATCTGCCTTTTTTTCTCTCCAATGCCTTTGGGTCTCTATTCTCCGTATTGTCCTTATACTCTTTATATGCGCTGAGAGCACATGATTTGTGTGTACTATGTGCTTTTACTCGATTGATTTTTTTTCAATGGGTGTGCTCTTATATATTCCGTACTATCTTTGTGGACCTTTGCGGACCCCGTAGTGTGTTACGTTTGACCCTGGGGTGCAGTGCAGAATCCTCTTTTCTGTGTGGCTATGTCGTTAGTCGTTAGCTATGGGCACGTTGTTTATCCAGGCGGGCTCGTGTTTGTATATCCGTCAGTCAAGCTCGTTCGTTTTGAACCCGTGCTTGCTTTACTTCCGCAGTTTCAGACGTGCGTTGTAGGCACCTGCGTTCATTGATCTTATCCAGGTGGGCTCGTGTGTGTATCGTTGAGCTGTATTGTGTTTGAATTTGGTGTAAAGCGTTCAGTTTTTTGTACAATCCCAAGCAGCACATTATTCCTAACTTCACTCCGCAGTAGTGCCACTCACAATATGGCGGTGACACCTGCTGCTATTTCCGTTAGTTGAGCTGTACACGCCTGCACAGTATGTCTCATGGTCCCATTGCCGTGTACTTGCGTCCATGCCATCCGGTTTACCATTCTCGGTTAGTAATATGGATTGCTTCATAACTTTAAAGTTAAAATTACACATAAGATTCTCTTGATCTCCAGAAGTTGGATTCATCACTTAAAAAAACTGGAGATGACAAGTACTCCAGCAAAAATCTTTCCCATCTATGGGACAATTATAGCATATCCAGCTGCTTGTCCTGCCCTTGTGACTTGTGACTGCATTAAGGCATATTGTCATTCCCACAAATCCAGTTTTTAACTGTCCTTTCACGTTGAAAAACTTTGAGCTCCCTCTTGAGCTTAATCAATCCTAATTTTGGCTGTCCTTTACAATAGCTGCAGGAAGATATATAAACTTGCATCATGAATTCAATGTTTGAGATTATTAGGAGTTATTTTTCATGTCCTATTTCTAATTTAAACTTAATTAATTTAATTTTAGAAGTTTTGCACCACTGTTTTGTGTTTAGTTTTGGGTTACACTTGCTGTATCCTTTCCTAGTGGTTGGAACTGTTTTTTGTTGTTGTAAGGGTACATTTGTGCTGTCATGTGTTTGCTCCTTGCGACAGTTCATAATGTCATCCACCAGTGACACCAGTTGGGTGTAATTCTTTGTTCAAGTTTCTGGTGTTACAAGAATGGACAGGAGACATAAAAAGGTTTGGGGCAGCCACCTGTATATTATGCCATGGCTGAAAAAGGGTTGGATTTTGTGGAGCTGTCTGATTTAAAGTCCAAAACAGAACTGTTGACATGTGGCAAAGTTAGCGGCTTTAAAGGTCTGGACAGGAAGTGACGTGAAGAGGGGTGGCAGAACTGGAAGTGACATCATCACAGGCACCAGAAACAGAAGTGACGTCATCTGGGCAGGCAGTGGCGTCATCACAGGTGCCGGAACCCTGTGGAATTTTCTGTGAATGGTCTGCAGAGGATTGAGAGAAAAATTCAGTGCACCTCACCACCTCCTGGTCAGACATGGAATTGTCACTATTCAAGCCCTTTAGCTGCCTCCCATTCGCACGTGTGTGACACTGGATAAAAACAAACCAACGAGCCTACTAATGAGGTAGGGAAAGGATTTTAGATTGTCAAGACCTTTTGCTTTTGCTTCAAACATGTTTTGACAGTTTGTATTTTTGACATTCTGGTTTTGACCTTGGTTCAATTATCACATTGCTTTTTGTTTTGCCCACTTAGTAGCTTTATTTCCCAGTCCTTCTATTAGTTTTGTTTATGTTGAAACTGTCAAATTCACAACTTAGGGCCTTACACTAAAAATAGTTCATAACATCCAGACCATTTTCCCAAATGAGTGCCTATCTACATTATATTAAGAACAAAAAGGGTAAACACTTGGTCTAGTTTGATCAGTGAGGTTAAGATGTACAACATGTGGTTCCTCATCAAACAGTAAAGGGCTTCTGACATTGCTTCTGCAAAAGCCTTCCATTTTGGCTAACTTTGTCTCACAGCTCCTGTATTCATGTGGGTATGAATCATTTAGTGAAATTTTCTGTTGTTCTTAGACACAAAGGGCAAAATGCCAAAAATCTTTAAACCTCTAGGCTCTCACGATAAGTAAAAATTTTAAATGACGCTTAGTCATATTTTGGTTTGCCCCCTTTTGGTTACACTTGCAAGGAGAGTTCTTCTGGCCAGGCTTCTATAGGCTAGTTAGTCTGAATGCCTAGAGGGTAGGCTCTGTGGTGAGAAGCCATTGCCAAGTTTGCTGTGTTGCATAAACTGTACTTTTCCAGCTTCCTGTTTTGGATTTGAAACAAAGGGTGAAATTGCAAGCATAAAGAAAGGTGATCAGTGAGAAGTCTTTTTGTACCCCAGAGCCCAGTCTAGCAGAAAGTGATCATTCAATAAGTTTATCATTAGGGAGAGCTGACATTACTTCCTTTATTAGCTCTTGCTGCAATTAATCCATTTAGCATTGTTAAAGTAAACTTTTTCACTGTTTCAGCACATTTTTGGAGCTTGTAAACATTTTTAAGAGACCTGCTTATGACTCTCCAAAGGTTCTAATGCCACTAAGTCTACTACCGGTCAAAATTGTTTTGTACTTACCAGCAAGAAAAAAGGTTGAGTTTTTTGTCTCTCGAAGCATAGATAGAGTATATTGAGTGTTTCAGGACGTCAATACATGCAGTATGTATACGCTTTGTCTGCTGAGCGTCATGTGATCACAACTGAGCTGATGGTTCTTCTCTCTCTCTCTTTCGCTGCGGGATTGGGGGCAATCTGTCTCCCATTCTCCGTCTGAGTCGGTGTGCCTCACTCATATAGTCAACATCCGTACGAGCGTATACGGTTTTACTACAGCATTGTGACTGTGTGTGTTGGTGTGTGTGCTGTGACGTGCGAGTCCCCGTCTTGCACCCGAAAACACGAAGCTGAGTCTCAGTACTTTAGTAACACCAGCTTTATTCAGCTGGAAACTGCAACAGCGTGGTTATTTATTGAAGCGGGATCTGCCACTCTCCTAAACACAGACACTGCAGTCAGGCAGGGTCGTGGCCAAGTAGTACTGTGCCCTGTGCATTATAATGTTCCTTGTATCACCCATCGCTGGCAGGCGCTTATAGAATGTCCGCAATCTTTTCGGATTCGCTTTTACGGCGAACTGCTTCAGTGCTGGGAGACTGCGATAGCTTTGGGACACTCTTCCGTGTGTTGTCCCATTGGTTGGAATCCCACAAGAGTTTGAGAAACTCACTCACACCAGCCATGATTCTTTTCAAAGGTAAAGTGCAGGTTAATTTGTTTTATGTATTTCTACTTTATTTTGTATTAATCATTTTTATATGAATAGTTTTGGGGTTGTGGAACGAATGATCTGAGTTTCCATTATTTCTTATGGGTAAATTCACTTTGATATACGAGTGCTTTGGACTGCGAGCACGTTTCTGGAACGAATTATGCTCGCAAAACCAAAGTTCCACTGTATATATATAATATAGCTCTTTACTTTTGCAAGTCCAGTGATCTGTATATATTTGTAAGTTTAAAGGTATTGGAACTGAAGTTCTAACTTTGCAGACCTTTGGTTCATTACTTTGCATTAAGTATAAAGTACCACTTGTACATCCTGACAATAATGCATTATAATAGCCAGTTTTTGTAGGATTCAACTGAATAAACAAGCTTTTCTGCATCATAACTTATGATAGCCTCCTTTATTGTGTAATTTTCTAAGCAGCTAGAACTGCACATTTAAGACAGCATGGTATTGTGATAACTAAAAATAAGATTATTGTGAAAGATTTCAGCTATATGTTGTGTACATTAAGTCAAATTAAAGGTTCAGTATGATTTGATTAAGAATTATTATTGAACTGGAAAGACAAAATCTGATATTTGATATTTTTCCCTCCACCTGTTTCTGCGTCAAGCTACTTCTTGCATGCTGCTGTATTTTGCACGTTTGTATCACTTCCAAGACCAGCTTTTTTCATGATTTGAATGGTTAACTATATCAGCAATAAAACTGACAGGCTTCTGCTTCTTAAATACTGTATATCTTATCACAAGAAGTTTGAGCAGTATTTTTCTACCTTGCTGCTCTGCTTTTTAATCAACAGGTATAATAAGAACATATTTTTAAAACAGTTCTCTAGCACTATTAAATTGTTATTCTATTCCTAAGCTTATTCTCGTTCACATGTAAACCTCCATTGTATTAAAAATCAGCATTTCAAAAAGCATTTTCATATTAGCAATGTATATTTTGCCACCTCAGCCAATTACGTGATATCACACACAGTCTGCATGTGTATATAGCTGCTGGCATGACTGATAATGACTAAAACAAAGCCATAATGACAAATATGACTCAAGGGTACTTTTGTTATAAGGTTTATGGCCACTATGCCCGTTGTGAGTCTCAGTGTCCAAGTTTCTGAACATTGTTGGAAAGGTCTCAAGTGCATTTAGTCTATGAAAATACTTATTACAGAGTCACAGGACTGTGGTCAAAGTAAGTAAGTGTCACGTTCAACTGTGAAGAGAAAACTTCAAACTACAAGGTTGACAGGTTGAGTGGCAGTAAGAAAGCAATGGCTAAAATGGCAAAATAACGTTAGTCTCAGTGTACTCTGAACCTAAAGCATACAGCAAACAAACAATTGGAGATATGAAAACTGAACAGTTGTTAAACTGTGTTTGAAACTGTTTTCCTTTGAGGTGTCAGTCACACAAGTTCTTGACTCTCAGAAACTTGTCTTTTGATCCTGTTGTGGCTTTGGGTCTGCAAGAGTTTTGCTGTCAGAGTTTCCTGCAGCTTCAAAGTTCCTTTTGATGATCTAGGAGATTTTACTCACTAGCACCTTGGCTTCTTTTACAGTTTCTCTAAAGGAAAGACCTTCACTTTTCAGGATTATAATGCTCTGTACTGTAAGTGTTCCTTTATTAATTGTCTTTTTCTCCCTATTACAATAGCAATATACAGAACAATATACCAAATAATGCTTCCGAGGGTGGAGCAACACAGTTTGTCCAACGTTGTTTTTCCACAGTTAGAGGGTGGTGTAAATTGAAAGTGTTTCAGAATTGTTTGCATCAACTTACAAAGCTTAATTAAATTTCACTGCTGCAGAAAAACTTTAATTGTTAACCCATTACTTGTTCCCTGAGAAGGGTCTTTTTGTACAACTCTGAAAATTACATCTATTTCAGTTTTATGACAATATAAACTTTTTATTTTTTTAAACCTCTGACATATATTGCTTACCTTTATACTATTTCAGGTTATTCACTGAATTTGAACTACTTATATTTCAATAAAAACTGAAAAAATAGGGTTGTTCTTAAACTTCTGATCAATGGTATACATTTCTTGATGTTTCTCTGTTTATGTTTTATCATTATGTTCTCAGTTTATTATAAAAGTTCTCTTTTCATATATTACTGGTTTCATGAAACAAAAACTGACTTCGGTTTTCCAAGAGAAAATGTTTTAATATCCCTAGAACATGTTTTGAGCATTTTTGAAAAAAATGTGTGTCCATATATCTATGTATATGTATGTGGAAGCAAATTTTTTGGACACTGCAACTTTAGAGTGAATAGATAGATTGTTGTGAAATTTTGTGGGCAATTTGTTCTCATTAGTCTAAGAGCTTATTAGGCTTTGGGTGAATTGAATTATTCAGTTTAAAGCTTTTAAAATTATTTGTTTTTAAGGCTGATACCAACGACAACCAAAGCACTGCTCAAATGTTGGGCGTACTCATTGAGGAATTAGAAAAAGAGACAAAAGTACATTTTGAGTTAAAACCAAACCTTGAAGTTTAATAGTGATATTGTATCTTTGGTATGCATTCAAAGGATACAGTGATATTGTATCTCTGGTAAATGTTTGGTAATTATGTTGTAAATGTTTATAGTTATTGTAAAGAACACTGGCCTTGTAAATGTAAGCATGCTAAAAAAGAATAAAGTGAATTAAATAAATTCATATTGCACACAATTCATAGTCTTATGCATATGGCTGTAGAATAAACAGAACCACTTCTTCTTGTAAACTTGAATTTGTAATATCAATATTTTAATCACATAACTAATTTAAATAATTGCAGCGATTATTATGGCCATTAGTCCTTGTTAGTATTTTCCTGCTGACTAATAATAACAGCCCCTTTCATCTGTGCCCTTTGAAAATATTCTGATTACATCTTTAGCGCCATCTACTCAGGTTTACATTAGTGGAAGAGCAAAACAATTCATTGATTTCATTATAATAATAATAATAAATTTTATTTATATTGCACTTTATATTTTAGCAATCCCAAAGTGCTACAGAGTAAAAATAGAATAATAAAATAAAAAAAAGAACAGAAGAGTCTATAAAATACTTTAACAAAATGACTTTCTAAAAAGATGAGTTTTTAGGTTTCGCTTAAAGGCCTCAGTCGACTGTGGGGCTCTAAGGTAATCAGGGAGGGCATTCCACAGCCTCGGCGCCACCGATGAAAACGCCCTGTCACCCATGCTGCTGAGCTTAGTTCTGGGGACTTGAAGAGTGTTAGTGAGTACAGAGCGGAGGGAACATAAGGAGTTATGGGGGGTAAGGAGTTCCTGTAGATAAAGAGGGGCATGTCCATAAATGCACTGATGGGTAAGAAGGGAGACCTTGTACTCTATTCTGAATGAAACAGGGAGCCAGTGAAGGGTTTTCAGGATTGGGGTGATGTGATCATACTTTCGCACCCTCATCAGGATCCTGGCAGCTCTGTTCTGAATATACTGGAGTCTCTGGATACTCTTGCCAGGAATCCCAATGAGGAGTGCATTACAGTAATCCAGCCTGGAAGAGACAAAGGCATGGACGAGCTTCTCTGCATCTGCCAGGGTGAGTAATGGGCGGAGTTTGGCGATGTTCTTGAGATGGTAAAAAGATGACTTACAGAGATATTTGATGTGGGTGTCAAAAGTAAGTTGGGAGTCCATTCTAACACCCAAATTAGTAACAGATGTGGAAAGAGGAATATTTTGGCCAGAGAAAGTAATACTGGTGATGGTAGAAGAGCGAAGATGATGTGATGTACCAACTAAGATGGCTTCTGTTTTGGATCTGTTCAACTGAAGAAAATTGAGCCTCATCCAAGCCTCTATTTCCTCCAGGCAGGTAGACAATGTAGATGTTGGCAGAGGAGCAGTAGAGGAGGTGGGAGTAGTCCTGAGGTAAAGCTGAGTGTCATCAGCATAGCAATGGAACGATAAACCATGTCTGCCAATGACAGTTCCAAGGGGGGAGCATGTAGATAGTAAAAAGGATAGGGGCCCAGCACAGAGCCCTGTGGAACACCACAGGCGACGTTGTGGGTGTGGGACTTTGCGCTGCCAAGGGCGACATGCTCAGTTCTGCCAGTCAGGTATGATGTAAACCAATTTAGAACAATTCCTGAGAGTCCAATAGTGTATTGCAGGCGGTGAAGAAGGATGTTATGGTCTATTGTGTCAAAAGCAGCTGTCAGGTCAAGGAGGATAAGTAGTGAAGGTGAACCAGTATCTGCCGTCATCAGAAGATCATTGGTGACCCTGACCAGGGCTGTTTCAGTGCTATGGCCAGGGCGAAAACCAGACTGAAACTTTTCAAACAGATTGTTCAGTTTGAGATGATCGTGAAGTTGTGCTGCAACTATTTTTTCCAGGACTTTGGAGAGAAATGGAAGATTGGAGATGGGCCTATAATTGGAGAGAACTTCAGGATCCAAGGTGGATTTTTTCAGTAGAGGTCTGATGACAGCAGTTTTTAGTGCAGAAGGAATATGGCCAGCCAGGAGGGACTGATTTATTATCCTGGTGATAAGTGGAGAGAGGGCAGAAATGTTGGCCCTCAGCAAGGGTGAGGGGAAAGGGTCCAGGGAACTAGTAGACGGTTTCATTTTCCTGATGACATCCTCCACCTCTTCCCGTGTGGCAACAGAGAAAGAGCAAAGAGGATGGACGGTCTCAGACAATGAGTCAACAGTTGGGAAGGGCAAGATATCCTTGGTAGAGAGGTGTAAACGGATATTATCAACTTTTTGTTTAAAAAAGTTGATATACATGTTGCATCTGTCATCAGTGGTCTCAGAATGGGCAGGTAAAGGAGGTTTGACAAGATGATTTATGGTTGAAAAAAGTTTTTTAGGGTTGCTGGAGCCATTTCTGATGATGGTGGAATAAAACTTGGACTGTGCAACCTTCAGAGCTTCTGCATACGCTCTCATGTGTTCTCTGTAAGCCTGTTTATGGACAGTCAGCCCAGAGGCCTTGAGCGGCACACGCCCAGCCGCCTTCATTTTTCGCAGCTCGCAGGTATACCAATGTGCTGAGCACGAGAATGAGACGGACCTAGATGTTAAAGGAGCGTGGAAGTCCAGGAGACTGCTCAGGGACTGGTTGTAAAAATCCACAAGGTCAGCAACAGAGAGGGAGCTGATAAAGTCAGAGGAGAGAAATGTAAGGTCCAAGGCCAAGGCATCCACATTGATATTCTTCAGATTTCTGAAGTAGATCTGTCGTTTTGGTTTGATACGGGAGGAGAAAAAAGGGCAGCTCCAATGACACAACTTTGTGGTCTGAAATACCAAGATCAAATACCTGTAGATTCCTGATTGGGGCACAGTTTGAAATGACCAAGTCAAGAGTGTGACCCCTAGAATGTGTGGGAACATCAACATGTTGTTGTAGGTTGAGAGAATCTAGCAGCTCAAGGAAATCAGCATTGGTTGACACCTCACACTCCTAGAGTTCTTGGTTCAAACTCTACCCTGAAGTTTGCACATTCTCTCTGTGAGGTCTTTTGTGGGTATTCTGGTTTTATCTCCTAAATCCCAAAGACATGGCTAACCAACAATTGACCCCTACGAGTGTATACTTGAGTGGACCTGGTGTGCCACCCAGCGTTGGTTGTTGCCTGGTGCCCAATTGCATTTGGTTTTTCTGTGGCCCTCATGACTTTAAAGTATGCAAGTCTGATGATGGATGATTTTTTGATATGCAAAATCTATATTAGAGTACTAGAGTATTCTTGGATAAAAAAATACACTTGACCACATATATTCTTCATCCCTTCACTTTTTACATTAAATACAAAACATTTCAATCAAAGTCAAATAATGTGCCATGTTACTGTCAATGCTGAAAGTTTACATATTTTTCTACTGTGTTGGAAACATTCTTTAAACGTCTGGCTGTTCCTACATTTTTATAATAGCTGTAAAAAAGTGCTGTGCAATTACAGACTGTCGGTAAAATATTCATTGCTTGGTTTGGGCTAATTTATGGTTATTATTATTTTTATGACATGGTATGGATAATTTTGAAAAAGTAACTTAGCTGAATATAATGTAAAGTCTTCTTAGAGTCCTTTCCAAAAATAAAACCAAAAGATTCCTGAAACAAAGAGAAAATCCATTGCCAGCAGGCATAATGACACAATTAATAACAGAGTATATTTACTTTGAGTCTATATTTGCTTAGGTTGGAAACTATTCTTATTTTGTAATATTAACTACATATTAATTAAAGTTCACCATCATTCTCATGTTGTCTGACATACAAATACAAAAAAAAATCGGGTAATGTTAAAAGTGTATTTCTTTCATTTTGCTTTGACAGTTCTCTGTGTACTACACAGTTCAAAATAATTTTAATGTTAAAATGTTTAAGAGTTTCTGAAAAAAAATATGTAGGTTATATCCCAATAAAATTAAGCAGTGATTAATGCTGGTATTTCATAGCTTCTAGAACCTGAAGTTGAGCCCCAGCCGGTCATTAGCAGAATTTGCATGTTATCCAGTTTCATCCCAAAAATTCAAATGTTACATTTCTTGGAAATTTTAAATAAAGCTTGCCTAAGAGAGTAAGAATGTGTCCTATGATGTACAATTGTTATCATAAAGGGTTGGTTACCATCTGGTGCTCCTTCATGCCAAGATAGTCAATGGCTTCTAATAAGCAGGGTTCAAAAATTAAAAGCATGAATGGATGGGTTAATTCAGGGTACTCAGATTGACTTCTTTGAAGGCTGTAGTTCTTCCAATAGTTTTATCAAGTGGAAGCATGGAGTTTCTGTTAGGAAAAATATAATGGCTTGTTTCTGGTTATATCATGCTACATTAGTAGCGTGTTTCACAGTTTAACTTTTTTATGAAAATCAACATCATGCTTGTGGAATGGAATGGATTTTTATGTCTCCATCTCTTAAATTTAATTCCAATGTTCCGCCTACTGAAATAATTTTTCCATATACAGTGGTTAATATATAATAAAGTCTTCAATACTGTAAATTAAATTATCAGGATCACTGTAGGCTAAGTTACTATTGAAACTTCATTGTTGATTCCCAGCTGGTTAAGACATTTAAAAGTAAATAATTTTAAAAAGCAACTGAGATGATATGGAGCTAAAAATGATGCCATGATTGAACTGCTGTACTATAAAAATGATAACATTCAAAATTTTCATGTTCAATTTTGCAGAAACAAAAAACATCCAGCTACTCTTTATTTATCCTACTTTTTGAAGTTCAAACTTTATTAATCCAGTTTAGCTCCATGAAGGTGAAAAGAAATACTGGTTCTCTGACTAAGAAATAGCAACAAAAAAAAAACAACACAGCTGCTGTAAGTTTACAGGAATATGTTTTAACATTCCTGGCATAAAAATTATTTTATATAATATTTCATTAAAAAAATAAATACATTTTAGCATGTATAGTGTCTGTCTTGGAATGTGCCACCTCAAGGTTTACAGCCAAAATTTTTATGATCCATTGCACCTTCTGGGTTTTCATCTATCTGTTTCTTTGAGTTAGTTATTTCACCTCCTACGCCAATCCCTAGCCATTTTGGAAAATCAGGGTTATGTGGTCAGGTGAATGCATGTTTTACTCAGGCTGAAATAAAATTCTTTGCAAATGAGTAGGCTAAAGCACAAACAGGTTATATGAGTTTCTCAGGCAGTGAGTCAGCAGTGTAGAGTGAACTTGTAACCTTGTGGTTTACAGTCCATCTACTGTAATTAGGGCACATTGATATTACATACTGTTGTTATGCTGTACATTATGGATCAATTTTCCTAACTTTTGTAGTTTTCAAGACACATGTCTTGTAAAGTACATGAATTACTAGCCTTTGCACATTAGGTTTTTAAAAAATATAATACATGTTTACTATTGCATTAGTCTATCCAATTTTAATAGTATTGCCATAATGTGAAATCATCAACACCATTCCATCCATTTATGAACCCTTTTTGTTCAACACAGAATCTTGAGAAGGTGGAACCTATCCTGGCCTTAGCTATCACTGGGTGCAAGGCTGGACCTAACCCTGAAATGAACAAATCCTAAACGTAACTCACACTATAATGCAGATTTTCTGTGCTGCTCCTGGGTATTGTCTTATTGATCTTGGATGGTGTTTCCCTTTAACCTGAAAAATAAGAAAGGGGAGAGGGAAAGGTGATACAATCACAATACCAAAATGAAGGTTTAGGGTTAGTTGCTCTCACTAGGCGACTTCTTGGTACTGTGGGGATGGCAGTGTTAGCAATAACACCCCATTTCGTCCTGGCAGATTATTACATACCACCACAGAGACTGTGAGGAGGTCACAATGTGGCTAGTTTGGCATCAGTAGCTTTCTTGAATGGAAGATACTGAGCAATGTGTGAATATAGGGACAACCTGAAAAAAACTGACCAGAGAAGAGGACAACAACTGTGAGATGACAGCACACATTGATTCATCACTCAGTCTTTATTTGATATTGCTATGAGAATTAATGAAATGTATTTTTTTATATTGTACCTTTTACAGTGCACACTATCAAAAGGCTCCTTGAAAAGCAACCAACAGTTCAGTTCAAAATAACAGGATAAATTACAAAAAAGGATCTTTCAAGTGTCTACATTTTCACTAACTCATTCAAAATTTGTAATTGTCATGGGCCCAAACATATCCCATTTGCTAAGCTGTAATTAATCCAGCACAGGATGCAAAATGTTCATTTAATACATGACACGTTACAAAGATACAAGCTTTAAACAGCTCACATAGCTGAACATGGATCAGGATACGAGAGAGTCCATTGGAGAGAAAGTTACAGATGCAACTGAATAAAATGCAAGGGAGAAAGGTTGGCAGAAAAGGTGCCACTTTACTGTATACATTATTTATTTTTTCAGTTGTATTTATTTCATGGTTTCCATACAATATACGCATTATTGGCAAAGAACCCATGTTACACTGCGAAGCTTTGTGTTTTTATGTTTAAACATAATACAAATCCAGGTAGACTTAACATGCTATATTTAATATTTTCAAAAATGTTTAAAATATGTTTCTATTTAGAAAATACTACCCATAAAACCACACATGGTTACTATAGCTGATTTAAAAATAAAACTAAGCTCAGTACATATGTATATAGCACCGATCAAATGTACTAAATTCAAACATTTTAGAGGACCATGCTATTCAGTTATCTGCTTATTAAAATAATAAGAGCTTTTCATCCTTTAAAGCTGTTGATTTTATTGAAGATTTGAAACAGACCTGAAAGTACGAAGATTTCTTTCTATGTAAGCTATATTTTCGTTTCATGGTATAGCAGTTCTTGGCAGAGTACTTTTCCCAGGTTATCCAAGCCAAGCTCTTCATTTTTGGCAATAAGTCCTACGTTTTATATTATTCATTATCTAAAATGAAAATGCTTAGAAATGATTATGTTTTAACCAGACCAATTGTGTCAGATGAAAATGATTGGCTGTTCTCATGGCTTTCACCTGGGGCTCCATCGTACTTTTACTGTTAGGCTTTTGGAAACTGACTTCAAAACAAGCACATAAAATTGCATGGCAGAGAATAAAAGAACAGGGTATAAAATTTTATGAAAATCACAGCTTCCATACTTGTATTAATAGAAACATTGAGAACGAGCATTCGATTGCTTCAATTGGCTTTAGCTTCTGAAAAACAGCTACATTGTAAAAAGAAAAATGTAATTATTAAAGAGACTGGTTTCAAGGTCCCCAGTTTTGCTGATCTTTCTTTATTTCTCTTCCATCTGTAGATCTAAATATTCGCCCATCACCTAAACCATGAAAATGCTGGTCACATTCAGAACATATGAGAGTCCATTCCCATAAACACAAGGCTACACTCTGGAAATAATGTTTGACCATCAAAAGTGAAACCCATTTTTACACCTCCAGGGGCCATTCCTTAGAACAGTGAGTGGGAGAAACAATGATGCTAAAGGAAGATGAAGAAAAAAAGACAAGTCCATTAAGACTGAACCCATGACCCAAAACATCCCACCCTTTACTCCTTGTCACTGTTATATTTCTCACAGCTTGAAAAACAGGGCACTATTATAATAAGAACTTATGGGTACTACTTATTTATATTTAATGGTGCCTCTATTATGGTAAGTGTGCTTCAATTTAAAGCTTCTTCCAATACTTAACATTTCAAAATATGCAAATAATATGTGCAACTTAGCTTCAGAATGCAATATGATGAATGATCACACTGAAACACTGTCCTGGGAACAAAAGACAATATCAACTTTACTGAGAGCTTATCAATAATATAAAAAAACTTAGAGAGCAAACTTGATCATTAGCAAGAGCAATTTACAAGGCATCATAAAAATGTTAAAAGAAGTAAAAAAAATTAAAGCAATATTTATACTTAAACATACTTTTTTTTCTCCCTTTGTGGATCTCCAACTGCAAATATGCAAACCGTATCACAGACCTTCTCTTCCATTCATATATATATATATATATATATATACATATATATATATGTATGTGTATATATATATGTTGATATGTGTATATATATATATATATGTATATATATGTGGATGTGTATATGTATATATATATGTAGATATGTATATATATGTATATATGTATATGTATATATATGTTTATATGTGTGTGTGTGTATATTATATATATAAAAGACAGCAACACTCATAACAATGACAACACAATTACATTGACAATCGTATTACGTTATTTTTAAAATGTTTCCTTTTCTTTTTCATAACCTCTTTAACACACTACTTCTCCGCTGTGAAGCGCGGGTATTTTGCTATTTATCTATATATATAAAGGAGAGTTGGGATCCGAGAGACTGTGTTTGTGTGTTTGTGGAGGGATGGAGAGTTAAGGCGGGTGTTGGAGTCACGTTATCATCTCCCCTCCCATTCACCTCATTTCATTCACTTCATTTCGCTCCAAGCTGAGCTCCGCAGCTGGCGCGGTCTTGCTGTTCTTGATTTCCTTTTCACATGGCCAAGTATACGTTGCATGCTCAAGAGTAAGCTCAGCGCACAACTTGGTCATATTACAACCGGAGGGGCGAACTGACAACATGGTATACAAAGAGATCCTTAACAAATAATTATTGGTATAATTTCCCTCAGTTTATTATTTAAAATTTTAAAGCAGTACTTCGCCGCTGCGAAGCGCGGGTATTTTGCTATATATATATATACTAGCAAAATACCCGCGCTTCGCAGCGGAGAAGTAGAGTGTTAAAGAGGTTATGAAAAAGAAAAGGAAACATTTTAAAAAGAACATAACATGATTGTCAATGTAATTGTGTTGTCATTGTTATGAGTTTTGCTGTCATATATATATATATATATATATATATATATATATATATATAGCAAAATACCCGCGCTTCGCAGCGGCGAAGTACTGCTTTAAAATTTGAAATAATAAACTGAGGGAAATCAAGAACAGCAAGACTGCGCCAGCTGCGGAGCTCAGCTTGGAGCGAAATGAAGTGAATGAAATGAGGTGAATGGGAGGGGAGATGATCACGTGACTCCAACACCCGCCTTAACTCTCCATCCCTCCACAAACACACAAACACAGTCTCTCGGATCCCAACTCTCCTTTATATATATATAGATAAATAGCAAAATACCCGCGCTTCGCAGCGGAGAAGTAGTGTGTTAAAGAGGTTATGAAAAAGAAAAGGAAACATTTTAAAAATAACGTAATATGATTGTCAATGTAATTGTTTTGTTATTGTTATGAGTGTTGCTGTCTTTTATATATATAATATACACACACACACACACATATAAACATATATATACATATATACATATATATACATATCTACATATATATATACATATACACATCCACATATATATACATATATATATACATATATACACATATCAACATATATATATACACATACATACACACACACATACATACATATATATATATATATATATATATATATAAATGGAAGAGAAGGTCTGTGATACGGTTTGCATATTTGCAGTTGGAGATCCACAAAGGGAGAAAAAACGAATCACGTATCATAAAATAGTTTTATTCCTGAGCTATCTTCATCAGAGGATAATGCTTAGACTTACAAGAATCAAAGGCAATATATAGCAACACATTCAGTGGGGGGGTGGGTGGAGGTGACTAAGTCAGTATGATCAAAGGGGGGGGGGGGGGTATCGTTTAATTAAAGTGCATATGTCCTTCTTAAGTTGGCATATTGCTGGTTTATGTCCAAGTGTC